>NC_064638.1:167224624-167527655 GCF_023864345.2 Schistocerca serialis cubense | reverse complement strand
TATTGAGATCATAGTGGAAGAACTACATAAGTCTAGAAATAACTGGGATACTATTACGCAGAAAGCTGGAAGACAGAAAAAAGATACAGGAATACCAGCTGATTTGTGGTACGCACTATGGTGTAAGTTTGCCTGGAAGAGATAGGACAGGGCCAAACAACGGCTGAACGTTATTTGTATGAAGGTTTTATTAACATTTGTCGAGCCGGTCGTGGTGCTCGAGAGGTTCTAGGCGCTTCAGTCCGGAACCGCGCAACTGTTACGGTCGCAGGTTCGGATCCTGCCTCGGGGATGGATGTGTGTGATGTCCTTAGGTTAGTTAGGTTTAAGTAGTTCTAAGTTCTAGAGGACTGATGGCCTCAGATATTAAGTCCCATATTGATCAGGACCATTTGATTTGAACATTTGTCAGCAAAATAACTATCAATTGGTCCCACAGGTCCTTGACATATTAAGACAAAATTGTTAAATTAGGTAAATTTTTTTATAAAACATTGTTATTGATAATCGGTGAACAATGTTACCAAATGTTATCAAATGTTTCAGTGACATAAAATATCTAAACAATATAGTATTAATTCAGATACTTGCACTCCATTCTCCAAAAGTCAATCATGGAAACATGAAGTATGAAAATTTAAATTTTTAACAAATCTTACTCTCCTACAATGTCATGTGTGCCATTGGTTACTGTTGTTGAGATATGTCCAGCAAATTTTAATAAGAGGAGCAAAATAATATTTCAGTAACTGAAGTAACGTAACAGTCTCTTCAAATGTCCTAAGAAAACAGTCTTCAAATACGTAAGCCACAAACATTTTTTTTTACATTTTTTAATGTATTTCACTAAAATATAACAAATAATTCAGGTTTCCCTAAAAAGGAGTACATTATAAGGAAACAAAAACAATTAAAGCTGCTTGATATGAAACGACCACGCATCGGTCAATGTAGTCCCGGCGAGCCGACCCAAAATTACTTAGGGCTGGGCCGATGCGCTGCTCACCACACTCCTTTTCTAAGCAACCAACGGGAACACTCTCCAAGGCACAAAAATATGATAGCCTGATGGACAGAGAAACAATTTTTAAGTAAAACGAGTAACACTTACGTCATCAGATTACATGCTGGCAGCGTAGATAAAAAATTTGTGAATGTCACTTCAATAAAAGCTAACTGGCCTAAGCAACCAACTCCACTTACACCTGACAGAAAAGAAGTTCAGCGGCCAAACCGACATTCAGTCTCAAATCACGCCACGAGGTACGCGGGATGGAAAACACAGGTGGAAGGAAGACGTGAACCGTTGTGTGATGAACCTCACCTATACACACTATGTGATGAAAAGTATCCGGTCACCTTCTGAAAATGACTTAAAAGTTGGTGGCGCACTCCATTGGTAATGCTGGACTTCAACAAGGTGTTGGCTCACCCTTATCCTTGATGAGAGCTTCCACTCTCGCAGACATACTTTTAGTCAGGTGCTGGAAGATGTCTTGGGGAACGCAGTCCATTCTTCACGGAGTGCTGCACTGAGGAGAGGTATCGATGTCGGACGGTGAAGCCTCACACGAAGTCGGCGCTCCAAAATACCACAAAGTAAAGGTGTTCTATAGGATTCAGGTCAGTTCACTACAGGGATGTAATTGTCGTGTAACCACTCCGCCACAGGCCGTGCATTATGAATTGGTGCTCGATCGTGTTGAAAGATGCAGTCGCCATCCTCGAATTACTCTTCAATAGTGGTGAAGCAAGAATGTGCTCAAAACATCAATGGAGGCCTGTGCTGTGATAATGCTGTGCAAGCCCCCTCCATGGAAAACATGACTACACCATAACAGCACAATTTTACTGTTGGCACTACACACGCTGGCAGATGAGGTTCACCGGGAATTCGCCTTACCCACGCCCTGACATCGGATCGCCACATTGTGTACCGTCATTCGTCACTCCACACAACGTTTTTCCACTTTTCAATCGTCCAATATTTGCGCTTTTTACACCAAGCGTTTCGTCATTTGGGATTTACCGGCGTGATGTGTGGCTTATGAGCAGCGCTCGACCATGAAATCCAAGTTTTCTCACCTCCCAACTTATTGTCGTAGTACTTGCACTGGATTCTGATGCAATTTTGAATTCCTGTGTGATGGCGTGGATAGATGTCTTCCTATTACACATTACGACCCTCTTCAACTGTCAGCGGTCTCTGTCAGTCAGCAGACGAGGTCGGCCTGTATGCTTTTGTGCTGTACTTGTCCCTCCACGTTTCCACTTCACTATCACATCGGAAACAATGGACCTAGGTATGTTTAGGAGAGTGGAAATCTCGCGTACAGACGCATGACACAAATGACACCTAATCACCTGATGACGTTCGAAGTCTGTGAGTTCCGCGGAGCGCCCCATTCTGCTCTCACCCGTTGTCTATTGACTACTGAGGTCGCTGATATGGAGTACTTGGCAACAGGTGGCAGCACAATGCACCTAATATGACAAACGTGTTTTTGGGGGTGTCCGAATACTTTTGATCGCATAGTGTACATAAACACAAGCGTGGCTTGGAAGTATATCGCCCCGAAATACTAGCAACAAGATTTGCCCCAGTGAGGTACATAAGATTGCGGGCTTCAAATAGCTAAAGAAAGCGACTTGGCGATTTAGTACTCAAGGTAATAGCCAACAAAAATGTTTCGAACGCCATAATTAATAGCATTGGATAAATATGAGATTTGTAAAATACACAACCAAATAATAGCTCTGTGGCCATTACTAAATGGAAGGTATTCTGTTTTGATACGAGCAACATGCTCCCCAAATCGCCTGGCCAGACTCTGGAACAGGGAACAACAACAGGAGACAGAACAGAGTCCAATACAGAAGCAGCAGGACACAAACAGGCTCAGAAAGCTAACCAGTCACGATTATCACGGTCACAGGGAGATCAGTCTTTACGAAAGCCTTGTGGTCTCGGCACCGAAGCAACGAACCAAAAGTAGCTCACCTAGGATACAGAGCCGCTATGATATGACAAACAGTGGAAAACTTGGTGCCGTCAGGAGATGTGAGGATGACGACGACCCTCCAGCCCTGGTCAGATAATCGAATAATGTGTCCACCTTCGTTTCCGGTGCCCATCCTTCGTACCCGGAAGACGCTCGGTCAAACCAGCTTTTGAAGTCACGCGGGCGTTAGTGCAAACATCCGAGCCGATGCCTCGCAGACCTGTGCTGTCCTTGCAGCTTCGCTCATCGCCTCTACCCGAAAAACGATCTCAACAGTACTCGCGGCAGACGTGCCACGCCCCCTTCACGACAATGACCGTGTTCCAGGAGACGTGGCGCGAGCGTAACGTTTGAATTTGAATGTATCAATTCACAGCACAGAGAAACGGGGAAGCAAAAGAAAAATGTCTGTACATGAAACACCACAGAACGATTTAAACCTGAGCCCAGATGACACTTTTAAATTAATTGTTTCTAATATTATTGTAGATAGGGTTGTAGGAAACTTAACTACAAGGTTTTCTGCCGTACACAACATGAGGGACACATTTGGTTTCTTATAGAGCTACGTAAGTATAGACGATTCTACACTGTCAGTGCACGTAGAAAAAAATGACATCTTTGTACAGCGTAGACGTAAACACATTGACTGCCATGATGAAATTTGGACCATGCGTTGCTATGCCACATTGATATCACGAATATTAGTTCTGAAACCATATTAATTTTTTGCTTCAGATGTTTTCTTTTGAACATGTAGAATTAAGTTACTTGATAAAATGACAATTTATGACTGATAACAGGCGTGAGCCATATATGGCTCACGTGACCCAACAACATCATTTTAACACAATTATAATCTGTGCCCACATGAGCCACATGTTACTCACATGCTTTAAAACCACAGTAGATATAAAAAATCGTGTTTCAAGAAATGATTCAAACACCCTTTATTTGGTTATATTGGCTACACATAATACTGCATTACTTACAATTTTTTTACTTGTTCTGGCGATAATGTTCATGAATAACGATCTTAGAATATTCTACTTCTTGAACACAGCATTGTGGATGTCACTAAAACACTCGTTGCACATAAAACTGTCTCATTTACTCCATTCAGTGCACACCCCCTTCACTTTCTTAGCAGCATCCTTTCTTTCTTCTGTTCTTCGCAGGTATTTATAACACCCCGAAGATCATTGCTCTGCTTTGGTCCCTCTACTGTCACACGGCGATGGCTGTTATCTTCGTTGTAGGGCTGCTCGTGGTTGTGGATCTTTGGCTTCAGTAGCAGTAGAGTCAAGCTCCCCCTGAAAGGAATTATTTGTATGTGAGACTTAGATCCTTTGTTTGCCAAGTTGTACATCACTTGAGCATTTACAATAGATGTTCCAAAAAGGATTTCAGAAACGATTTTTCTGTACCATTTAACCACACGCCAGAGTGTCGTTGAGTATGAGCTCATCTGATCGAATAGATCAATAAATGACTTGGTGGCATTGTAGTCCATGACTGCTTTGGGTTTCAAAACCTCCACGCCATTTTTACGTTTTACAAGCACCATATCATCGTTATGTTTATATGCATCTCTGACAGTTTCAATTAGCTACCAGCTCCAAAAATAGTGACTACTACGAAGATGAGAGTGTTCAGTGGAGCCACCACTTTTAAACCCATAGTTGAAACGCATTATCTGTGAGCCCTATGGGGCTCATGAGGTCTCTAAACATAACTCAGCATGTGAGCTAGTTATGGCTCACGCAGCGCATAGTACAATGTGTACGTGAACCAAATATGGCTCACGTGGGGTCACATCCCATGTAACTGTGAGCCAACATTGGCTCACGTGGCAGTCAGTGGTTTAATACGTAAAATTTGAAAGATGAAATTTTGCTGTTAAAATCGATTCACTTCGTAACTTTGGGTCTCAACAACTTCCTCTCTGCGGCTTCTCAGTGCTTTTCAGTAGTTCAATTTTAATATATTTCCATATATAATGGTAACCTTCCTGCTCTTTGTCTGTTGTTTCACAAGCAGAGCGGTCATTCACCGTTTTTGCTAGAGTCCAGAATTGTTTGAGAACTACAAGAGGCAAAGTGCAGCTTCTTCGATTAGCTGTGATCACAATAGGGTCAGAGTTAGCTTTCTCATTAGATTATACTAGGATTGTAAAAGAATTCCTGTCTAAAAAAGATAGAAGGAACGTATAATTTTGTAGAATATCGTATTTTGTAGACTGTGACCATTAGGAAAGTTCTTAAAGAGGTGTTGCTTGATTTTAGCAGTAAAATTTTCTGACATTGTCCAAAAAACCGAAGTTAAAAAATAATAGGGGGTCGGGCCTAAGAGCGCTTACCCAGGGCCCGAATAACTAGCGCCGGCCCTGGGAACACACCGGGGTTTTTGACCGTGTACGGACACCGGTGAAAGGATTGTGTTGAAGCCTGACTCCATACTGACGGTAACCATGTGGAACACTTTTACTGTGTATGTCCTGAAGTGCATGTCTACGGTTTGGATGCTTGAGGACTGTCGTATAATGTGCTCATGCATTCAGATGTAATAGTGGCATCAGGGAATTCGTTAGATTCTGGACCTGAGCTTCCTGGGATTACGAAGCTCATTGCACAAGTTGTCCACACTTTAAGGTGGACTTGAAGAAAATAACTTATTTTACAAAATACCTTTACAGGCCTTCAGTATAACCTTGCTTATGACAGATTCCCAACGTTTTCATGAGTTTGTAGTGTAACGACGTAAGTTTTGTATAAATGATTTTCTTTTGACATATGACCATGTGCAGACTTCGACACCTACGTCAGTTACAAAACACTTCAAAATTATTTAAATTCTTTTTAAAGTTGTCTCTGAATGGTTCTTGAACGCGACTGTAATTAAAACAACATCATTTGAGTCGTATGCGCAGAATTACGTCGCTCAGTCCAATTGGTTTACGCAAACTTTTTTCAATTTAGATTTCGTTTGTTTCTTCTCATAAATTAAATTAATGCAAGTTATCTGCTTTAATAAATATTAAAACCATATTGAATGAACTTTTAAGACTCAAACTCGCGATGAACGTTATCAAAAATTAATAATCTTGTCAAATAAATCAGTAATACTTCTTCCTTAATATAATTCTTCATAAATGAATTCTCGGAACACGTATTTAAACTTTTGTAGTACACAGTACTTTATTATCTTCATATATACTACATATAGACGTGAACGTGAGCCTTGACCAGATAGGACTGAACATTTACAGGATGATTAAACTTTCTATGATGTCATTGTTGTAGAAACATTACAAATTCTTATTTTTTCAGTTTTTAGAAGCACGACGCAACAACTCGGTTTCAGGATCTTCTGTTGCTCTTTGGCTGTCGACCCGCGACGTAATTGGCCAGCAATTTTCTCTCTGGTCCCGGCAGTGAAGATGCTGTCTCCGTTCGTTGCGCCGCCCTCTCCGTACATGAAACATAAAAATAAATAAAAAACTTTAGATAATTCATAAACATTACAAAATACATAAACATAACACTAAATAAACTTATATTCACCTGCAAACTGGGCTGACACTGGTGGATGGGTGACGCATCAATTTCGCGTCCGCTACAAGTTCTCTATTCTAGATAGGGCATCTTCATTGTTGACTTAACTGATTATTCGCGTCTCCTCACTGGAAGCTTTATCATTTGTATGAAACCGACCTCCACGGAGTTGTTCCTTCAATTTGGGAAAAAAATCAGTGACTGATGGGTTTATATCAGGCCAGTGTGGTGGGTGGAGAAGTATGTTCCATTCATTTTTGTCGAGCGGTTCTCTGACTGGTATAACAATAAGCGATCTTGTAGTGTCGTCCAAAACGAGGACACCAGCTGCAAACATCTCAGGCCTTCTTTGGCGAATTTTAGGGTGCGAAACATTCTGCTGAAACAGCTTGCAGCTCTCTTCTTACAGACATCTCATGGGGCACTATATCTGTAGCTATGACTCAATTCATGTCATACGCAAAGATCATCCTCAGTTTTACCTTTGATTATTGGCAGCGGAATTTTTTCCTGGCGTGTAGAGTCGGTACGTTTCCATTGTGACGACTGAGACTTCAGTTCCGGCTAAGAATCTCATATCCAAGTTTGATCAAGTGTAACAGTTCTTTTCAGGAAGTGTTCTCCTTCTATTCGATAACTTTTAAGCAATCTTTTCCGACCTGCTTTCTCCTCTTCACTCAGATCATGCAGAACACATCTTGCAGCAGCTTTTCTGATCTTTAACTTTTCAGTTGCGAATCTATAGGCATTCTGGCCTCACTAGCTATTTCTTGACACCTCTTCACAATGTCGTTAAAAATATCCTGAGAGGCGTAGTGTGACGCTGTTGGTGGCCTTCCACTTGTTGGGTTGTCCTCAGTGGCTACCCCACCTTCACAAAAAGTAACGCCACATCTCTCTCCAATAGATATAAATTTCCGTTTGGTTCTTTCCGCTATTCAATTCTGATGTAGGGACACTGGCCACATCGTTTAATACACCCTGATTCGGTTTCAGATTCCATTTCAAAACTAAATTACTCGCGACACAGCCATGCGAACCGGGAAACAGGTATGCGCCTGTGATGCCTAAAGTTTCGTTCGTAACTAACATGACCTTCAACTTGATCCCTTCACCGTAACGGTCGCTCAAGCGCAGTGAGCAGGACTTTTAAAATGACCCTCGTGTTTGCTTGTTTCGTTGACCTCTCCTCCTTCCCTGCTTTTCTACTTACAATAATCTACAAATATAGTGCAGTGGTACTTTTCAAACCCGCCATAAATGTAACATCTGGTGACAAAATGTCGTACTAAGGCGGTGGACGCTGTAAAGTGTGCATGGAGATTGGATGACCGGTATCGATACTGCTAGTTAAACTGCCTTACAAGGATACTCAACGCTCGCAGTTCGCTGTTGACTGTCGACGCAGCTCGTAATGCATAGGAAGTAAGATGTCGGACGTAGATTCATAGGCTAACTCTTAAGTAAATATAATTCATCCACTGAAGAAGTGGCTTACAAGGTGCTTGTTCGACCGATTCTTGAATATTGTTCATCAATTTTTGACCCATATTAGGCGTGACAGGCAGAAGAGGTAGAGGAAATCCAACGAAGAGCCAAGCATGTTGTCACGGGATCGTTTAGTTGGCACGAGGGCGTAACAGTCAGTGTGATATTCCTGGCTATACATCAGCTTGTAGTTCCGCGGTGGCAACCATCACGGCGAGAATTTTGCAGAAATACGGGTGGGCAAAGGAGTAGCTACGTCCAGTAATGTGTTCCACAAACACAGACTCTCTCTCTCTCTCTCTGTCTCTCTCTCTCTCTCTCTCTCTCTCACACACACACACACACACACACACACACACACACACACACACACAGGTTTTACTTCAATAAATGTCAGGACCCCAGCACCACCTCACTGAATTAATTATGACCAGTCTTTGTCTTAATTATACAGTTAAGTCTCATTTACCAGGTATGCACATCCTGCACCTTCTAATTATACGATAATAGTTACTGTGCAGTATAACCTAATCAACCAACAAGACAGTCTCATTCAGATGAACAATACGAGTGACACCTTTTTATTAAAGTAAATCAGTAATCACTGTTAATCGTCCTACTTACTTATTCTTCTTATTCATAACAACACATCATTGCACCATCAAGGTATTACGGTTCTGTTTGACACGTGTTCCACTCTCGAAACCTCGGAACAGACTGACTAAAAATTGGCTGCAGGCCCAGTGCTTATATTGTTGTTGTTGTTGTGGTCTTCAGTCCTGAGACTGGTTTGATGCAGCTCTCCATGCTAATCTATCCTGTGCAAGCTCCTTCAGCTCCCAGTACCTACTGCAACCTACATCCTTCTGAATCTGCTTAGTGTATTCATCTTTTGGTCTCCCTCTACTATTTTTACCCTCCACGCTGCCCTCCAATGCTAAACTGGTGATCCATTGATGCCTCAGGACATGTCCTACCAACCGATCCCTTCTTCTAGTCAAGTTGTGCCACAAACTTCTCTTCTCTCCAATCCTATTCAACACCTCCTCATTAGTTACGTGATCTACCCACCTAATCTTCAACATTCTTCTGTAGCACCACATTTCGAAAGCTCCTATTCTCTTCTTGTCCAAACTATTTATTGTCCATGTTTCACTTCCATACGTGGCTACACTCCATACTAATACTTTCAGAAACGACTTCCTGACACTTAAATCTATACTCGATGTTAACAAATTTCTCTTCTTCAGAAACTCTCTCCTTGCCATTGCCAGTCTACATTTTATATCCTCTCTACTTCGACCATCATCAGTTATTTTGCTCCCCAAATAGCAAAACTCCTTTACTACTTTAAGTGTCTCATTTCCTAATCCAATTCCCTTAGCATCACCCGACTTAATTCGACTACATTCCATTATCCTCGTTTTGCTTTTGTTGATGTTCATCATATATCCTCCTTCTAAGACACTGTCCATTCCGTTCAACTGCTCTTCCAAGTCCTTTACTGTCTCTGACAGAATTACAATGCATCGGCGAACCTCAAAGTTTTTATTTCTTCTCCATAGATTTTAATACCTACTCCGAATTTTTCTTTTGTTTCCTTTACTGCTTTCTCAATATACCGATTGAATAACATGGGGGAGAGACTGCAACCCTGTCTCACTCACTTCCCAACCACTGCTTCCCTTTCATGCCCCTCGACTCTTACAACTGCCATCTGGTTTCTGTACAAATTGTAAATAGCCTTTCGCTCCCTGTGTTTTACCCCTGCCGCATTTAGAATTTGAAAGAGAGTATTCCAGTCAACATTGTCAAAAGCTTTCTCTAAGTCTACAAATGCTAGAAATGTAGGTTTGCCTTTCCTTAATCTTTCTTCTAAGATAAGTCGTAAGGTCAGTACTGCCTCACGTGTTCCAACATTTCCACGGAATCTTCCCCGAGGTCGGGTTCTACCAGTTTTTCCATTCGTCTGTAAATAATTCACGTTAATATTTTGCAGCTGTGGCTTATTAAACTGATAGTTCGGTAATTTTCACATCTATCAACACCTGCTTTCATTGGGATTGGAATTATTACATTCTTCTTGAAGTATGAGGGTATTTCGCCTGTCTCGTACATCTTGCTCACCAGATGGTAGAGTTATGTCAGGACTGGCTCTCCCGAGGCCGTCAGTAGTTCTAATGGAATGTTGTCTACTCCCGGGGCCTTGTTTCGACTCAGGTCTTTCAGTGCTCTGTCAAACTCTTCACCCAGTATCGTATCTCCCATTTCATCTTCATCTACATCCTCTTCCTTTTCCATAATATTGTCCTCCAGTACATCGCCCTTGTACAGACTCTCTATATACTCCTTCCACCTTTCTGCTTTCCCCTCCTTGCTTGGAACTGGGTTTCCATGTGAGCTCTTGATATTCATGCAAGTGTCTCTCTTTTCTCCAAAGGTCTCTTTAATTTTCCTGTAGCCTGTATCTATCTTACCCCTAGTGAGATAAGCCTCTACATCCTTACATTTGTCCTCTAGCCATGCCTGCTTAGCCATTTTGCACTTCCTGTCGATCTCTTTTTTGAGACGTTTGTATTCCTTTTTGCCTGCTTTATTTACTGCATTTTTATATTTTCTCTTTTCATCGATTAAATTCAATATATCTTCTGTTACTCAAGGATTTCTACTACCTCTCGCCTTTTTACCTACTTGATCCTCTGCTGCCATCACTACTTCATCCCTCAGAGCTACCCATTCATCTTCTACTGCATTTCTTTTCCCCCTTCCTGTCAATTGTTCCCTTATGCTGTCCCTGAAACTCCGTACAACCTCTGATTTAGTCAGTTTATCCAGGTCCCATCTCCTTAAATTCCCACCTTTTTGCAATTTCTTCAGTTTTAATCTAAAGTTCATAACCAATAGATTGTGGTCAGAGTCCACATCTGCCCCTGGAAATGTCCTACAATTTAAAACCTGGTTCCTAAATTTCTGTCTTACCATTATATAATCTATTTGATACCTTTTAGTATCTCCAGGATTCTTCCATGTATACAACCCAGTGCATATATAGCTTTGCAAAAAGGGCTACTACAGTTTCATGTTGTTAAATACGTAACTTACAATTAGAATTTTGCATCTCACATTAATTGGATAGTGCAGAAAAATTTGTTTTGGTCTGAACTTTGAATGGCTCTGAGCACTACGGGACTTAACTTCGGAGGTCATCAGTCCCCTAGAACTTAGAACTAATTAAACCTAACTAACCTAAGGACATCACACAAATCAATGCCCGAGGCAGGATTCGAACCTGCGACCTTAGCAATCGCCCGGTTCCGGACTGAAGTGCTTAGAACGGCTCGGCCACCGTGACCGGCAGGTCTGAACTTTTTTATAATGAGAGTTTCGATTGATATAATCCTCTTTGGTGACGAAAACTATAAAAATAGAATAATGGACAATCCCATTCATAAAAGTGTTAATTATTCGGAAACTAACGAAGTTCTGATGTTCTCACCACGTTTTGGAAGTTAACTACATGACTACTTTAAGGTTGTGTATGGCTTATTTTCCTAACTTTATCAATATTGTAGTAATTACATCTGTCTACATATCAACAATGTGACTGAAATAGGAAATATTTACTGTTAGTTAATTGAACGGATATTTAGCAAAACTAGTTTCTTGAGTGGGAAATTATTCTGCCCAATGTAATTTAGCGAAGTTGGGCCTGGTCTAATATTCGGAATTGCAGAATGACTCCGTTATCTTATGGCACATCCCTCACTAACACTAATGACAATTAACAAAGCAAGAAATAATTCATTTAAGGTGGTAAATAACAAAACAAAATGGTTCAAATGGCTCTGAGCACTATGCGACTTAACTTCTGAGGTCATCAGTCACTTAGAACTTAGAACTAGTTAAACCTAACTAACCTAAGGACATCACACACATCCATGCCCGACGCAGGATTCGAACCTGCGACCGTAGCGGTCGCTCGGTTCCGGACTGCAGCGCCTAGAACCGCATGGTCACTCCGGCAAATAACAAAACAAAATGGGAATGTGCCTCATCTTGCTTTGCTGCACGATGCTCAACAAACTCCAGTGGAAGACCCTACAGCAGAGTAGTTGTGCGTCACGGAGAGATTTGCTGCTGAAATTTCTAGAGAGTACTTTGCGGGTGGAGTCGAATAACATATTACTTCCACACACATCTCGCAAAATGACCACAGCGAGAAAATTCGAGAAACTACAGCTAATACAGAGGCCTACCGGGAGTTATTCTTCCCACGATTCATCCGCGAGTGGAACGGGGAAGGGCTGATCAGTTGGTGGTGCTAGAAGCACCCTCCGCCATAAGCCGTCAGGTGGCTTGTGGAGTACTCGTATTTATGTAGATGATGCAGATGTAGAGCGCAACGCTGTCTGTTACAGGGCTAAACAATACAAATAGTGCACACCGACGAAAATACTCGAAAACTAGTCCTGCAGGTAACAATTCATATGACGGATGCTAAGCCTCATAATTTAATGAGTCGACAAAATATCCATACAGCAGTTCTGGAGACCGATGAACTGTTTCAGAGCACGCAGAAGACGCGGGCGCTGCACGCAACGGCGAGCAGTGATAACTGTTATTTCATTAAAGCGATTCCAGTAACGAATCCAATTCTCCGCTGCACGCTACCGGAAGCTGTTACGAAACAATTTTTATTTCCTCTTTAATGCACTGCGTCGGCAAATGGAGGTTCAGCAGTTTTTCCGGTGATGGAGGGTTATCTTCACAAAGAGGAACATTTCTCTATGAAATAAACTGGAATAAAATTTTAATTCTGCTTCTAGTTCGCATTAGCTATAATTTTGGTATGAACTGCTACGTCTCCACAGCCCTTATAACAATATTTGCTGATTTAATGTCTACTACGTGCCGTTATTTCCAATTTCTCACCTTTTTTCACCCTAGATGCCTGAAGTTTAAAGAAGATATTATGCCAACTATATTAAACAGAGGCCGAGAATTCTGTTTTTCTTATTCCTCGGCAGGAACAATGTTCTCGCATATAGCTATACAAAAAACACACAGCACTCTATGAAATCGTGACTCAGAAAAGTAAAAAATTACGTTATTACACATTCCTTCACGATAATTGCTTTTGAAGTTAAGTACTCCGAGCTGTTAATTTCAACTTTCAGTAGGTGAATACAAAGAACAGAAAAGAGTTGCAGCTAAGAAAGAGAGATAGGTATGATACATGGCACTGCCTGTTTCTTTTCAAGGTAACTAAAAATATCCAACACTTCTGAACATTACCTTTGGCAGCATAAAGATATAAGTAAAAAATTAACTCACGGCTCAGTGAATTCCTAACATTATAATTGTATAACTGTCTGTCTAAAGCGCGCTCAAAATATACTAAAATTGTGAAACTGAGAAATTACAAATTGTAATGGGATTAACAAGGATAGGGAAGGAAAGAAGAATACTGAAAAAGAAGGGATACTGCCGCTAAGCCATCCAGGAGATATATGGGTTTTCTGTTACTTCTTGGTAGATCAATTCTATGTTTAAGGTCGAATAACAAGAAAACTATTCCTGTTCTACTGATTTTTGTTTGTTTATAACAGATTTTCGGCTTACTGGGCCATTTTCAGGACACAGCTGACTAGTCATCACAAGGGACGCTTGTTCTTAGGCAATATAAAGGAACACAAGATCCACGTGCACAGATTGCCGTGCACCAAACTTGTTTTCCAATGTTGTAAAGTACATTTTGCAAGTAGCCTGTTTAGGTTTTTATGTTGGTAACGCTATGTAGCGCTCTATATGAAAATCACTGACTGTGCTGTGTGAAGTCTGTGATTGGTTTGCATTGTTGGAATATTTGCTATTGTAGTGTTGGGCAGTTGGATGTGAACAGCGCGTAGCGTTGTGCAGTTGGAGGTGAGCCGCCAGCAGTGGTGGATGTGGGGAGAGAGATGGCAGAATTTTAAGAGCGGAGGATCTGGCCTTGTGTCCGCCAGAAGGAGTAAATTTGTAATACTGGGTATCATGAACTTATACATATATATATATATATATATATATATATATATATATATATATATAATGACTTTTGAAAATTGTTAAGGTAAATGCATTGTTTGTTCTCTATCAAAATATTTCATTTGCTAACTATGCTTATCAGTAATTTGTGCCTTCAGTAAGAATCCTTTACTTAGCTGGCAGTATTGGCGCTCACTGTATTGCAGTAGTTCGAATAACAAAGATTTTCGTGAGGGAAGTGATTCATGAAAGGTATATGTTATTGTTAGTCAGGGCCATTCTTTTGTAGGGATTATTGAAAGTCTGATTGCGTTGCTCTAAAGATATTGTGTCAGTTTAGTGTTTATTAGAATAAGTAAAGAGCGAAATGTAAGAGTACGTTCTGTTCTGCTCAGCTGTTTGAAAATCAAATGACGTAAGAGGTTTATCAGCACAGTAATTCATGAACTTTTCGAAGGGGACGTTTCAACTTCATGAAATGTACAATATTAAAGGCAATAAATAAATTAACTACACAATATTTAGGTGTTACAGATTATATGGCTATAAAGCTAAAGTCTGTGAGGGTTCTCATTGGTTGAGAAACTGTCAGACTGAGCGTTCTTCATTTATGTTGTCATGAATAGTGTGAAGATTCACTGGACACAATCAGTCGCCCACTTACCTGCAGACCATCACTTTTATACATATTGCTACACAAAATTAAACACAATAGAATTTCATAATTTTTACCTTCCTTGACTTCAACAGTACAACATGTAATACTGTATATTTTAATCACGTACCGTGTTTAATATTGTCCACTGCCGAAACTGTAATTTACAATGCAAAACATGTTTGTTGCACAACATAAGTGACAGTTCTCAACCAATATAACAATCTCACAAACTGTAGCATCGTAACCATATAACCTGTAATGCTGTTATATTGTGTATTACCATTATTTATTGTGTTAACATTGTCCATTTCGAAAGTGTAATTTGCTGTGTTTTAAACACATTTGGTGCACAACATAACTGAAAATTACTCAGTTTAATACTTCCTCAGCCAATGACAAGACCTCACAAACTTTAGCATTATAACCATATAACCTGTAATACTTTAACACTGTGTAGCATAAATACGTATTAAGCTTAATATTGTCTACTGCGTAAAGCGAACCTTACAACGTCAAAAACAGTTTGGTGCATAACATTGCGTGCAAGTGGATTGTATCTTTATTAACAATGTTCGCTTACCTAAGAACTGGTGCCATTTGTGTACACCACACAGTCGTTTACTTAAGATGGCCCAATGAGCCGTAAGCTAGTAAAAAATATACTAAAAACCGTAGAACAGAAAAGATTGTTCTTGTTATTTAACATTAAACATCCAGGAATACGTAATTTGGCACTGAAAGGAACTGTAGGTGTGTTCTTTTACAGGTAAATTTATGTCTGTACTCCGCAGGCTACCTTGCTGGAGGTTATTGCTGATACCACTATATTTTCAGCCCTTCTCTGTTCAGTTCGAGAATATTACTTGAAATGTTTCTCCGTAAGACAAAAAGGTGCCTGTTGTGTCTAGAAATCCTGCATACTCGGTTCGCTAGAGAACAATCAAACAGCTCGTATTAATGAGTTTTATTGCAACAAGTCAGTACAAATGCTTAACTTCGAAGACGTGCGCAAGCACAGGGCAACATACAAAATAACCAGTCTTCTTCAGAATAGACGAACACAGTTCTGTGCTACATAGAGACAGCAGATGATAGAGGCTACGATGCTTCGGCTAACGAAGTGGCTAACATTAAAGCTGCTCTCGAAGAGGGCTGCCACCAGTGGGTCACGGCGCTTATGTCCTCTTCACCTAGGGGCCGCTGCTGCCGCGTTGTCGTCCGGGAAGGAGGTCGCTGAGCGTGCGATTGGCTGTCCTCTTCTCAGAGCCTTCTCTTCTCTGTCGTTCCCGACTGGCGTGGCGGCGCTGACTAAGTTGTAACAGTGCCCACTATTTTTTCTGGATCTCTTGTCGTGGCCATTTCGCAAGACGTAAGTGCTAGGATGTAATATGTTACCCAACTTTTCTTGGAATGTACGCTCCCGGAATTTCAATAGTAAAGCTCTCCGTGATGCAAGATGGCTGTATTGTAACGTCTGCCAGTGTAGTTCGCTGAGTTCTTCTCCCAACTACTAACTGATCCCATGAAGGATCGCGGCCACTAATCGTTTGATTTTCTCTATTACTTCTAAGGATCTTAATTAACAATGATCGCAAACCGATACTCAAAAATCATTCGTGAATGAGTTGTATTTTCTTAAGCTGTCCCCAGTGAATATCAGTCTGGGAACTGCTTTTCCTACAAATTGTTTCATCTACATCTAGATCTACATTTATACTCCACAAGCCACCCAACGTGTGTGGCGGAGGGCACTTTACGTGCCACTGTCATTACCTCCCTTTCCTGTTCCACTCGCGTATGGTTCGCGGGAAGAACGACTGCCGGAAAGCCTCTGTGCGCACAAGAATCTCTCTAATTTTACTTTCGTGATCTCCTCGGGAGGTATAAGTAGGGGGAAGCAATATATTCGATACCTCATCCAGAAACACACCCTTTCGAAACCTGGACAGCAAGCTACACCGCGATGCAGAGCGCCTCTCTTGAAGAGTCTGTCACTTGAGTTTGCTAAACATCTCCATAACGCTATCACGCTAACCAAATAACCCTGTGACGAAACGCGCCGCTCTTCTTTGGATCTTCTCTATCCCCTCTGTCAACCCGATCTGGTACGGATCCCACACTGATGAGCAATACTCAAGTATAGGCCGAACGAGTGTTTTGTAAGCCACCTCCTTTGTTGATGGACTACATTTTCTAAGGACTCTCCCAATGAATCTCAACCTGGCACCCGCCTTACCAACAATTAATTTTATATGATCATTCCAATTCAAATCGTTCCGTACGCATACTTCCAGATATTTTACAGAAGTAACTGCTACCAGTGTTTGTTCCGCTATCATATAATCATACAATAGAGGATCCTTCTTTCTATGTCTTCGCAATACACTACGTTTGTCAATGTTAAGAGTCAGTTGCCACTCCCTGCACCAAGTGCCTATCTGCTGCAGATCTTCCTGCATTTCGCTGCAATTTTTTAATGCTGCAACTTCCCTGTATACTGCAGCATCATCCGCGAAAAGCCGCATGGAACTTCCGACACTATCTACTATGTCATTTATGTATATATGTGGTCGTTCCATTTCTGATCGGGCCGGATGGTTACTTACTGGCATTTTACAATAGTTGAAATATCCAGACAGTATAACCCTGAGGTGACAAGTCCATTGCCGAAATATTGAGCCATGCTACCTCTAGAACCGTCCATAATTGCGAAATTGTTGCCGGTGGAGGATTCTGTGCACGAACCGACCTCTGTAGGCGAAATCATTCGCTTGAATTGTCATCTAAAAAAATTCCGTGGCACTTGCAAACTACGTCATCTGTTATATTCTGGATGTATTCCAGCCTCTGATTTCGTCTACAGGTTTTATCCTCTATATCTCCCTCTAGTGCCATCGAAGTTATTCGTTGATGTCTTAACAAATGTTCTGTCACCACGTCCCTTCTCTTCCATATATTATTTACCTCTCTGGCAGAACCTCCTCATTCATTACCGTATCAGTCAACCTAATTTTAAACATTGCTGTGTAGGAACACATTTCAGATGCTTCGATTCTCTTCTGTTCCGGTTTTCCCACAGTCCATTTCCACTACCATACAATGCTGAATGCTGTGCTCCAGACGTACATTCTCAGCAATATCTTCCTCAAATTAAGGCCCATGTTTGATACTAGTAGACTTCTCTTGCCCAGAAACGCCCCTTCTGCCACTGCTAGTTTAAGTTAGATGTCCTTTATGCTCCGTCCATTATTGGTTATTTTGCTGCCTAGATATTCCTTAAATTCATCTACTTTGTAACCATCAACCCTGGTGTTATGTTTCTCATTGTTCTCATTACTTTCGTCTTCCTTAGATTTACTCTCAGTCCATACTCTCTTCTCTATAAATTGTTCATTCCATTGAGCAGGTCATGTAATTCTTCTACACTCTCACTGAGGATAGCAATGTCATCAGCGAATCGTAACACCTTGAATTTTAGTTCCACTCTTGAACCTTTATTTTGTTTCCATGATTGCTTTTTCGACGTACAGATTGAACAGCAAGGGCGAAAGAAAATATCGCCGTCTTACACTCTTTACAGTCCGAGTACTGTGTTCTTCGGCCTCCACTCTTATTACTTCCCCTCTGTTCTTGTATCTATTGTGTAATACTCGTCTTTCGCTATAACTTACCACTCATTTTTCAAAATTTCGAACACCTAGCACCATTTTACATTGCCGAACGCTTTATCCAGGTCAAAAAAATCTCATGAATAAGTCATGATTTTTCTTTCGTCTCGCTTCCAAATTGCCTCTGGTTCCTCTAAACTTCCCACTGTGAAACAACTCGTCATCTAACACATCTTCAGTTTTCATTTCATTCTCCTGTATATTACTTTTGTCACCAACTTGGATGCATGGGCTGTTATGCTAACTGTGTGATAGTTCTCGCAATTGTTCTCTGTTTCAGTCTTAGGAATTGTGTGGGTGACGGTTTTCCGAAAGTCAGATAGTATGTCGCCAGACTCATGCAGTGCACACACAAACATGAATAGTCGTTTTCTTTCCACTTCCCCCAATGATTTTAGAAGCTCTGATGGAATGTTATCTATCCCTTCTTCCTTATTTCTTAAGTCATCCAAAGTTCTTTCAAATTCTGATCCTGATATTGGATCCCCTGTCTCTTCTAAACCGACTCGTATTTAACTGCAGACAAATTTTCCTCCTCATAGAGGCGTTCAATCCATTCTTTCCACCTTACTGCTCTCTCCTCTGTATTTAGTAATGGAATTCTCGTTTCCGTCTTAATGTTACCACCACTGCTTTTATTTTGACTGAAGGTTGTTTTGATTTTTATATGTATTAAGCGGGTCCTTTCGACAATCTTTCTTTCCCGATTTCTTCACGTTTTTCATGCAGGCTTTTCAGCTTAGCTTCGCTGCATTCCTATTTATTTCATTGCTCAGCGACTTGTATTTGTGTATTCCTGGACATTTTTGTGCTACCTTCTTCCATCAATGAACTGAAGTATTTATTTTTATACTCATGATTTCTTCGCAATTACGTTATTTGTACTTATGTCTTCCTTCCCAATTTCTGTGATTTTGCTTCTGAGAGTTATCCATTCCTTTTCAGCGGAACTCGCTTCTGAGCTATCCCTGTCTCAGTGGCATACTTACTCGTCCTTAGTACTTCCATATCCCACTTCTGTACCTGTTGATTCTTACTGACTACTCTCTTACAGGCTACACTTCATCACTACTACATTGTGTCTTTTCCATGAATACCTCTGCCTCTTTTGATTCTTGAAAAGATTATTCACTGTTACTATCTATCTTCTATCTTGTCAGCGATCACAGGCCCTGTAGACCACGCGCTGCATCCACGATCTGCTTCCGCCGCCTTCTATCTCTCGCAGCCTCTCTCCACCCTGCAGAAATTCCTAGTGCTGCGATGTCCTTCTCTATGTCATCTTTCCAACCTTGAACGAGGTCAGCCCAATGGTCTTCTTGCCTGGAGCGTTCCTTCAAATGCTTTCTTGGTGATTCTGTTGTTTTGAATTCTGGCGACTTGTCCAGCCCATTGCAGTCTCCTACTTCTCCTACTTTTAAATTTCAGCCGCGAGGGATTAGCCGAGCGGTCTAAGGCACTGCAGTCAGGGTCCCGGCTGAGGTTCGAGTCCTCCCTCGCGCATGGGTGTGTGTGATTGTCCTTAGGATAATTTAGGTTAAGTAGTGCGTAAGCATAGGGACTGATGACCTTAGCAGTTAAGTCCCATAAGATTTCACACACATTTGAACATTTTAATTTCTGGATGATAGTGGGTTGCTTCATTAACTGGTAAATTTCATTGTTGTTTCGCATTCTCCATGCGCCATTCTCCAACACAGGTCCCCAGATTTTTCTCATTACTTTTCTTTCTAAAACATTCAGTTTTTCTCTTTCATTCTTTGTAAGCGTCCAGCTTTCTGAACCATATAGTACTATGGAGTAGATAAAGGTGTTGTATATTCATTGTTACTAACTGAAATTTATTACAGAACTCAATCAGACTTTCTTCTCTCTCATTCATAGCAGAAAGCCCATATTCTTCCCTAACGCTTTCTTCTACTCCTCCCTCTACAACAGCACTCCATTCTCCCATTACTATTTGATTTTCATCTTCCTTTACGTGGTGAATTACCTTTTTAGTAACCTCATACACTTTCTCTGTCTCTTCATCTTCAGGTTGAGACGCCAGCTTGCGTACCTGAATTATCGCCATCGGTGTTACTTTGTTGTCGATTCCGATGACAACAACCCTACCACTGAACTGTCCACAGTAACACACACTCTGCCCTACCTTCCTATTCATAACGAATCCTGCACACGTTATACCATTTTCTGGTGCTGCTGATATTTCTTTTTACTCATTCGACCAGAAATCCTTGGCTTCCGTCCATTTCACTTCATTGACTCCACTATATCTAGATTAACCCTTTGCATTTCCCTTCTCAGATTTTCTAGCCTTCCAACCACGTTCAAGGTTTTTTACATTGAACGGCCAAACTCGTACTTCTCTCGTTGGTTATTCAAGCTTTTTCTCATGGTCACTGACCCCTTGACAATCGCTTCACGGAGATGACAGCGTGGGACTATTCCGGAAACTTTCGCCAATGGAGCAGTCATCACGACACATTTTCAATTACAGGTCACTTATGTGTCTTTAATGCACTGGTTTCCATAGCCTTTTGCCTCCTCA
Organism: Schistocerca serialis cubense; assembly: GCF_023864345.2. Lineage (NCBI taxonomy): Eukaryota > Metazoa > Arthropoda > Insecta > Orthoptera > Acrididae > Schistocerca > Schistocerca serialis. The sequence continues at coordinate 167,506,707 of NC_064638.1, read as the reverse complement.
TGCCATTTATCTCTGCTGATTCTTCCTTTAGGAGCACTTTCCTACTCTAAGGGCAAGAGAGTGCCCTGAATCTCTGTCCGCTACCCCGTCTCCTGTATCAAGGCCACGGGCAGAATGAGGGTGACTTCTTATGCAGGAAATCGTTTTCCGTAGCCCAGCGGTTCATTAGCTATAATCGGGACTCATCTGACCAGGCCGTGGTTTTACAGCTGTCCAGAGTCCAACCACAGCGGTAATGACCCCAAAAGAGGCGCTGCTGACGATTTCCTGGGTTAGCAAAGGCACTCGCGTCCACCTCCTGCTGCCATAGCCCATTAATGCCATAATTCGCCGCACTGCCCCAACGGATACGTTCGTCGTACGTACCACATTGATATCTGCGATAATTTCACCCAGTGTTGCTTGTCTGTTAGCACTGGAAACTCTATGCAAATGCCGCTGCTCTTGGTCGTTAAGTGAAGGCCGTCGGCCACTTCGTTGTTCGTGGTGAGAGATAAAGCCTTATATCTGATATTCTCGGCACACTCCTGAAACTGCGGATCTTGCAATATTCAATTTCTTAACGATTTCCGAAATGGAATATGCCATGAGTCCCGCTCCAACTACGATCCCGGCTTCAAAGTGTGGTAATTCTCGCCGTGCGACCATAATCACGTCGGAAAGCATTTCATAAGAATTACCTGAGTGCAAATGAGAGCTTCGGCAATGCCCGCACGTTTTATACCTTGTGTACGTGATACCACCGCAGTCTGTATATGTGCATATCACTACACCATCATATGACTTTGGTCACCTCAATGGACAAGACCAATGGGAAAATCGGACAGTAGGAGACCTCTACGTCTATAATGTGCTATTCATTACTTACCTTTACGTTCAGGGTTATCTGGCAGTAAATGTAACTGTCATCGGTCTTCCGCTGGTTCTTCTGCGTTTAGATAAAGTCTCCTGCGGTTGCATCCTTCCTACAGACAAACGCCAAGTTTCTGCGATCATCCACTATATCAGTTAGATATAAATTGGAAACATCGAAGGCCGTGCAACACGAGACTCCCGGGATAACTTCAGATCTGTCAATTTTCTTCCACATGACAATTACCGATCTACATCTACATCTACATACGTACTCTGCAATCCATCGTAGGGTGCAAAGCCGAGGATGCATGTACCATTATTAGTCGTTTCCATTGCTATTCCACTCGCAAAAAGAGCAAGGGAAACGCGACTTCTTTTCATTGGTGGAACCCCGAAGTTTCGATTGATGTTTGCATTAATGCTTGTGATTGGTGGAAATCGGCGAAGGGAAAAACAGGAAGGCCGCTGTGACCGAGCGGTTCTAGGTGCTTCTGTCCGGAGCCGCGCTGCTGCTACGGTCGCATGCTCGAATCCTGCCTCGGGCATGGATGTGTGTGATGTCCTTAGGTTAGTTAGGTTTAAGTAGTTCAAAGTCAAGCGACTGATGACCTCAGATGTTAAGCCCAACAGTGCTTAGAGCCAATTTTTTTGGAAATCAGGCGGCAGCTGTGACGTGGCGTTGTTTCCTGCTTTCTAGCGCCGGTCAAGGCGCTCCATATACAATCATACTCAAAAGTATCCGAACGATCTGAATTGAATTTCGCCTGATTCGCATGCAACCGGCATAACGCAGCCGTCTAGCAGGTCCTCTAATCGCTCCTTGGTACAGTCGTTTGACTATTGAAAATGGTTCCAACAAGTCACCACTAGAAAACACTGCTCTGTATCGCAGTAAATCATGATGTGAAGTAATACCACGATGCTACAAATATCAGGGAACACCTTATCACAGGTAAGACTGTCCTTAAGGCTTGTAAGCTCACATTTATTACAATAAATGACATACCTGAAATGTTACCACTCTCATTATTACGACAGATAGGTAATGCACGTAGTAAGTTCGTTGTATTCATGATTTCCTTTTCAAAGTAACATACAGTACTTATTATTTAACACAAAATGATATTAAAAAACTAAGTTATCCACGAGCAGCTAGTTGAGAATATGTATGAACTTCAAATGACACGACGAACCGTCTCGTTCTGCATATGGATTCAAACCCAGGTCAGGGACTAAGCAAAGACTTCGTGACTGACGCAAACTAACAGTCATTCCTGATTAGACATACAGAGAGTGATATACCTCGATTTTAGACAGTATCAGTTAGCAAATATCAACTTTAAATTACATAACACAAACATTTGTAACGGACGCGAATTCCTCCCCAGCATCTTGTAATCTCCCCACGGAAAATTACCCTCTACCACGCAATAATTAATAATGGTCAATCAAATCATCCACATTTATTCATTTTTGAAAAGTATGTGATCGGATTTTCTAGTAATATATGCGCCGACAGCTCGTCGACGCCAAGGTATTTTTCTAGTACGTTTATTCTTTGGAATAACAGAGATACATTATAGACGGATAACGAGGACAGCTTCGGAAGTATCTGTTGGAAGATTGTCGGGTTGCTAAAAGAGACATATTTGCTCTTCTTCTCGCTAAAGCGAGCTATTAGCGTTTGTGCCACTAGCGGGTTATTTGAACAGAGAGAAAAATTGTAAACGCAAATTAAGTAAGACTGGGAATCAACAGAAAACGGAAATGTAATGGAGATGGATTGAATATACAATTTTCCTCAGAAATAAGGTTTGTGACCCTTTTATTCTAGAGTGAATGACGAATGAGTTCTCTGTCTGAATCATTGATGATTGTCTTGGCCCTGTAATTAGTGGGGAAGTTTCAGTTGTGACGAAGAGAGCCTGCAATCACCGAGATTTTATAAAATCGTCCAAAAAGGCTTCGGACACATCTGAAATTCTAAATCAGTCGTAAAATGAACGAATTGTTCAAACGATCGATTTTCCCAACTGAATGCAGCGCTTAACAATAATAATAGATATAAAGAACTTTTACAGCAAGCCAGCCGCTGAATATTAAGACGAAGGGCTCCACCAGAGATTCTATTGGGCTGAGTTCACGTAATGAAATATTATATTTAAAACTGTATATAGATAAAGGACAGAGAGAGAGAGAGAGAGAGAGAGAGAGAGAGAGAGAGAGAGAGAGAGAGAGCGAATAAAATTAGAGAAAATACGCAGAATCCTCCATTAGTATAATTGTTTGCCTGTCTTATCACGGATCAGCCTAAAGATAAAACAGGAGGCCCTTACTTTACAGGTTTATGTGTGAGAGACATTACACCAAGTTAGCGGCAAGCTGCATTCACATACTTTCATCATTTACAGTATAATCCATTATAATGGCCGATCCGTGCCAGGACACGTTTTTGGACGTTGTTAAAATAATTTTGTTCTCTGTTTCATGTGAACTACGACGAGCCAACTTAACTGACGCTTGGAAAAGAGAAGAAATACTCGCAGTCAAATTAAGTGGATCTACAAATAAGAACATAAAACAACGCGCTGGGCGCAGAGAAAAGGCCAGATCTATAATTTTATTATTAAAGCTTGCTAGTAAAGATGAAGTATATGCTTTTCTATTTAGTATTATTGGATATTTGAACATTGATTAATTGTGTTCATGCTAGATGTAGTTTGATTGACTTGCCCCAGTTGCATTTATTTGTATAAGTACAGTAAGAAACTAGCCACAGAAGTACTCTTGTGTGAACGGAGTTACAATGTAGAAGGGAGAGATATATATACTGACAGTAGAACATTTATATGGTTTTAACTAGGGCAATGTTTTAAGATGAGTCAAGCAGAGCAGAGCAGCACACAACAGCCTTCAGCTGCTAGCACTGATAATAATGATGTAGTAAGAAGTGTTGTAGAACCGATCGCTACAGATAGCGCAAGAGAACGCCCTGTAGACACGGCTGGAGATGAAACGGCAAGTACGCAACATGGGTTAGATCCATTGGTCATTATCATGAGACAGATGCAGATGATAACAGAGAACATGAATAATATGAATACAAAATTAGCCTCAGTTACTGAAGGGCAAAATGATTTGAACGCGAAATTAGCCTCAGTTACGGAAGGGCAGGAAAATTTGAAAACTGAGATTAAGCAGCAGTTTTTAAAGAAATTATTGCCAATTTAAATGGAATTTCATTAAAGAATAAAAGTAAATAATCAGTTACCTTTTTTAATTTTTTTTTTTTTTTGCTTTTAGTTAATTTGCCTTTCTTTCTTTCTGTACGTACGAACGAACTTTGTTGTAGAACCTCTCATTTACGTGTGGTAATAAAAAATTCATTTACACGGAACTAAGTACATTTAAAATTACGTGAACTCATATTAACTGATTAAGAATATTTAGTTGAGAATTAAATCCTTTACATAATTCGGCCTTGGCACACATTTTCTAGATGCAGTGGGTTTTTTTTTTTTTAATATTTACTGAATTCTTTCCCGGCGTTAGCTATGGAACACAAGACTGTCTCTATTAGCAGAAAACGGTTAAATATTGCCAAGCCGACGTTTAATTATCACTGATAAAACACACATCCCTATACATTTAAATTATTTGAATGAACCAAAATTGTTAAATTTCAACATTAACTATCCGCCTGTGAATGCACAAATGTGAACTAATTTAAAATCCGTAAGTCTCAGGATCGCTGTAAAAGAAGAACATTTTCTTAATTCACTGCTAATTTTTATCTGTTCCCGATTTACGGGTTTGGTTAATTTTTCTTAGCGGAACAATTTTGTAAATGTGCCGCCGCTGCAAATCGTTCAGTCGCGGGACAGCCCAGCAACACCGCTAAAAATGCTGAAAATTCTTTAAAGAAATATTATAGATGACATGGGCAAGCTAATTTACATTAATAATACACACTTTTGATAAATTATAATATATTTAAACCACAACAAATATTCAACTCACATTAGTTTGTAATTTCTCCTCTAATGGCGGCTAAATTTAGCTACAGACAAAAGACGTCTACCCATTCATAAAATGCTTCGTCACAGCTTGCTCTCGCTTTCAGCTCTACAGGGAGATGACCAAAGAATACTCAGTACGTGGTGCTTTTATACTACTGCTGACTATTAACATCTCTTTGTAATCATATAACATTATTTTCGTCTGTGGCTGAACTTTACATTTTTGTTATCGCAGATATTGACACATTTCGCAATTATATTATGAATATAGAAATATTACCATCCTAAATACAGAAAGAATATTACTACAGAAAATATTACAATAATATTGAATGTCCTTTTCACAAAATTCAATAATATTTTTTGTTAAATAATTACAGTATTTACAAATTGCTTTATAGCGGCATATATGGTACAATTAAATTTTAGTTTATTAATAGTGTGAGTTTGCCAGGGAACGTTACATTGCCCCCTGGCAGCATTTGGCAAAGAGTTTCTATACTTTGACACAATGGTGCCAGTAACGTTCTTTACAATTCTGTAATTTTTTTTATGAAATTTTTTTTATGGAATGGCTCTTTTAATTAGTCCCAGGGTTATATATGTTCATGGCTCCCCCATTTGGGCGAAGGCAGACAGGAAACCTGGGCAAAACCATGCCGGAGCCCAGCCATCCCAGTTGGTTCATGATTAATCTTGTCTCTTTAACAGTCATCTTTTGAATTGATTCTTTTGAATTGATATAGCAGTTTGTCATCAATGGTTACATAATATCACAGTCACATACAGTTCAACGAAAGTTTTTGTGTGTGATTAACAACTCGTTATTATCAATTTTCGCGATGTACTGCCAGGTCACTTGTCCTAAGATACATCACTTAGTTTTTTGAAATCACTTAGCACAACGTCACTTTTTATAATGTTCCCACTACCTACGTGTTACAAATCCATCTCCTACACTTGTTAGTGTTCATTTTCTCTTATCAGTTTACGGATATACATAATAAATGTATGCAGTTTGTGTAAATATTTTGGAATATGTCAATAATGCTGTGGTTGGTGAGCGGTGCGGAGTGATTGTTGAGCGGCGCTCGGCGCGGCGCGTCGGCTCCGTGTAGGTCACCGCCCCCGGTGTTGACAGCTACGGCGCGGAGAGGCGTGTGGCTGTCTGGTCTGCTACGGGCTGCTGCGGCCGCTGCATGGCTGAAGTAGCCGGATGCGCGTTGTATATCAGCTCGCCCGTGTGACATCTTCTTGTAGTGCTCCAGCAAACATGCAACAAGTTCACAAACAGTGTACTATCCGTATGGGCATTTTTCCTGCTGTGGGAAAAAACGCACACAGTTATTGGCAGTTATTATTCAGTAAGCCTTCACTAGTCTGGTTTGCACAATGTTTCGTTGTCATAGTAACACGTTTTATGGGCACACAATATTTTTTCACCATGTCATGACTTGTCATTAGTCACACGCAAGTTTTCACCTTAGGACAAAATGTATCTCTGTAGTCAATGCGCTTTCCTAGCGTCCCTTGACACACAAAGAGTTATAGTTTGACACTAACTTGGTCCACCATCTGTTATCGGCTCACTGTTCGTGTCGTGCTAGTTCCTTGTTCACTTGCACACACGGCGATGATACAGTTTCTTATTGTTTGTTCAAAACAACTTCGTGACGTATTGCTGCAGGTTTAACAGTCACTGTCTGTCTCTGCCACACAATACTGTACTTTTGTTTAAGTTTTTTTTTATTTACAATGTCCGTTGTGCGATTTTTATAACAGCACATTCGTAACTTCTTCGTTCGCTCTTTACCATGGTGTGTGATATTTGCGTACATGGTAACAAATATTAAAACTTCGTATTAGTTTGCCCAAAAATCATCTATATTTATGTTCGAGTAGATTTTATTTGTGCATTCCAGCCGGTTTTAGGCATATTGTTCAATAACTCCTTTGAAATTATGTCTCACTTTACTTGCAAGGTCCTACGTAACTACAGTGTAGTCTCTGTAGGCTAAAATTGACTTGGACTGTATCAGGCTAGCTCTTTTTTACTGATTGAATGTGCACATGCTTCAATTGAAGCTTCTTTGTGCGTAACTTTGCGTTACTTAAATTTGCAATAAGGTTGCCTCCCATGGTGCCCTCGGGTCACTACTGGGTGCATTATTCTCTTTGATAACACTGGTTTGAGAATAAAGTTCTCAGGGTCTCATATTATTGATATTATTCTGGGTTCGAATCTGTCAATCTGATAGTTACACATACATACATATATACATATATAATAGAAAAGATTGTACCAAGAAATACTTCAAGTTTGACACACATATAGAATATCATGCAGTACACAAACTAATCACTACTAAAATGTTCCTCCTGACTGATCTCTGTCACAATTTAACAATATAAATAATTGCACTAGTCAGGTTATCTGTGCAGACATTTAGAGCATGTTTAAGCTAACACTAATTAAAAGAAGACATAACACAAATATTCATAAATAAAACAGAAAATCAATCATATTCTTATAACTAAATACTTCTACACTAGTACATTATCTCTACAGATCACACATCATTAATGTTCATTCCTTTTCAAAATAATGGTGTACCTTTTTTACACATAACACATAGGACTATTAGTCATTTACTGTAGGAATACTTTTACATCCTTACGCGGATACACTCCCCGTACTCTCCCTGAGTGGGGATCTGCTAAGAGATAGCTACTATTTCCTTCTTGGACTAAGGAATGGAGTATGAGGCTCGACAGTAGGTTTTGTGAGGTTTCACCTCGATATTGTACTGATATCCCTTAACAATTCCTGGTCGTTCTGAAAATACATCTGCATAATTAGATAATAACTGTACCAAATCCTGCTGTTGCATTGAATTCAAATTTTCGGACTGTGATACTTTGTTCACAAGTGCGTCCACATTTGCTTTTAATTGATCACTTTGTACGTCTGGATAATAGAGATTTTGTCCTAAACAATGATTGTCTAAATGTAGTATCCACTGATTCCTACATTTTATGTTAATAGCATTACAATTAGGCACAAGTAGCTCTTCAGATCTGAGCATGGACAATTCTATCCTCCTACCCGCGTTCATCAAACTTAATTTTCCCCGAGAAAGGTCGATTATTGCGTCCCTTTCTCTCAAAAAATCTACCCCCAAAATGCAGGCTACCTTTAAACCCTTTACTACCAGGAATGAACACGCTATGGCTTCTCCCCCTATATACATCTCTACCCACACTTGGAGTTTAATTATTTGTCGCTGTGCACTGATGGCTCCAGAGACTTTACAATTGTTCACAGGAAAAGTCAGCATACGCTTTTCTTTCCCCAGTACTCTGAATAAGTCCATACTCATGACACTGACAGTAGCACCTGTATCTACGATTGCTTGCACATCAATATTGTTAATTTTGATCTCTATTATCGCTTGTACTTTGTCTTTGTGCTCATTTATGCACGTGGATGGTTCAGTTATTAATTCATGTCCCATCTGTACCCCGTCATTATACCTAAGGATACAGATTCCCGATGTTTTGTTCTGTGTTGGGCTGCTCTCACTCCAAACCTCAGCCGACGATGGAGAGCGTATCTCAGCTGAATCTAGTTTGTTGGATTATTGCTGGTGGATGGGTGTGGCTGCTCTGTGTCACTGACCTCCACTATGTGTAAGTTGTGTTGCGTCGGCCGCCACGGTGGTGGCGGTCGGTTATTGTCATATCTTTCACTGTTTTGCCGGTCCGGACTGGGCCTCTGGTTCTGTGGCCAAGTTCGGTTTGCATCGTTATAGGTATTACTGTTCCACGGCCCCCTGGCATTTTTCCATCTACTATTGCTTGGTGGGCCTGTTTCATATCGGTCATCAGACCTCCTTTTCCGGTCATTATTCACCGGCGGACTATTGCCGTTCCGGTCTCTACCTCTATTCCCGTTTTGCACATAATCTTGTCTCCTATTGTTACCTCCGCCGTTTCCATTATTTGGTGGAGGCGTGTTATTTCGACCATTTCTGTAACCGTTTCCGTTACTTCTAGCCTGTTCAGAGGCTGCCTTAACATCCTCCTGAATCAGGTCAATTGAGTCCAGAACAGACAAGAAATGTTCTATGTCGTTCTCCGGTACGTGTATAAGTTTTTCCTTTACGTGTATCGGCAAGTGTGATTTCAAAAGTCTGATCAAATCCCGGGATGAGATCTGCTCGTCCCAGTTTTCGCAAATTGCCTAATCGTGGAGAATGCGGCTCTGGATTACATACCTCTTTCCATAATCTCTCCTGAATACATGTTGACCAATATTTGGCCAAGAATGCCTTTTCAAATTGCTCATATGTGTCGCAACTGTCAGCTGCTTCGGTTGCCCATAATCAGCATCTCCTTGTATGTAAGACATAACGAACTTTATTTTCTGTGTATGACTCCAAACGCTAGGCAAAATGTTTCTAAATCCCTTGATAAACATTACAGGGTGAACAGATTTCTTCTCCGTTGTAAAGATCTGAAACTGTCGGTTTCTAATCAGGCTTTCTTCAATCACTATTTTGGAGTGACATTTATTTGTTTCGCTAACATTAGTTGCCTGTTCTGTCTCGCAGTCGCAATTTTTTACTGCTATATTTATATGCCTATCATTGTTGGACCTGGCTGGCGTGACACACGCCTGTGCGTCGCCGTGCAGCAAGCTGGTTTCCAGCTCTGCAAGACGACGGTTGACATTCCGCTGCCACAGCGGAATGTCAGTGTGTACCGCCTTTTTTAGGTCCTGCACTTCCGCATTGGAGCCTACGTCTTTGGCTTAAATCGCGGCGTGCACCCTCTCATCTATTTTTTTTTATAAATTCGTTTTCAATTTTGTGCACTTGTTCGGACATTTTGTGCTCAATTACTTGACTTGTGTCAATTTCTAATTGTTCCATCCTGTTAGCCAGTACACTAATTTCACCCATGATACTGGCTGGATATTATCTACTCTGTCGCTCAGTTCTTGCACCGCTTTGGGTATGGTTTCGTAGTTTTGTCTCAAACTAACAATCTCACTTTGCATAGTTTCCAAAGATTGCATTAACTGCAAGTATCCCTCATTCAAGCGTTCAACACGCTCTGCTTGTTTAGCATCACGTTCTTTATCGCTTTCTGCTTGTTTACGTACAAATTCAGCTTGGAAATTGAGCATGCGCTCGAACATAACTCTTAATGATTGCACTTCTGACACCTCACCACTCTCTGGTCCGTGTCTAGTACTTGTGGGTGGCACAGTATTTCTACTATCAACTGAATCACTGGCTGGCAGTGGCAACATTTCTTGCCCTTCTGCCCCCAGATTCTCACATGGTACTTCCTGAATTACGCTACTAACATTACTTTGTGCCCCACTTTCTAACTCGGTATCACTACTTGCTAACTGTTGTTCATTATCCATGTTGATATCTTTCTGACTACGCAATGTAACCATAGTCAACAAAAGAAACAAAATCTGAACTAAATATCCTAACACTCAGGTTTCACTGACATAATCACACAAGAAATGGTCATTTGTTGAAACACACTTATTATATACTACAATGACTAACTACTCAAATGTCCTGTTATTTTTAAAAAAAAAACACTAACAACAAGCACACCACTAATGATCCGAGAACACTGCACTGAGGCTACCTTACTACCCACAGGACAACTACACTGTAGCTTTACCTTTTGGTGATCTATCTTGGGTGCAGCTGCCCCCTGGTATTGAGGTAGGTAATTAATTTTTCGATATAATGAGCTCTCTTCTTCAGCTTGCCTCTGGGTATATAGTGTTCTCATGCAAAAAATCATATACAAGTATTACCACACAATATTGGTTAGGCAATACATACAATACATGAAAAAAAAATTATTGGTTGTTCTCCAACAAAGTTCGACTACAATAATTCCCTAGTTATCTCATGGGTATTTTGTGGCCACTGCATATTCGAGCCACACGTTGGGCGCCAATTTAATGAAATTTTGCCAATTTAAATGGAATTTCATTAAAGAATAAAAGTAAATAATCAGTTACCCTTTTTTAAATTTTTTTTTTCTTTTAGTTAATTTGCCTTTCTTTCTTTCTGTACGTATGAACGAACTTTGTTGTAGAACCTCTCATTTACGTGCGGTAATAAAAAATTCATTTACACGGAACTAAGTATATTTAAAATTACGTGAACTCACATTAACTGATTAAGAATATTTAGTTGAGAATTAAATCCTTTACATAATTCGGCCTTGGCACACATTTTCTGAATGCAGTGGGTTTTTTTTAAAAATATTTACTGAATTCTTTCCCGGCGTTAGCTATGGAACACAAGACTGTCTCTATTAGCAGAAAACGGTTAAATATTGCCAAGCCGATGTTTAATTATCACTGATAAAACACACATCCCTATACATTTAAATTATTTGAATGAACCAAAATTGTTAAATTTCAACATTAACTATCCGCCTATGAATGCACAAATGTGAACTAATTTAAAATCCGTAAGTCTCAGGATCGCTGTAAAAGAAGAACATTTTCTTAATTCACTGCTAATTTTTATCTGTTCCCGATTTACGGGTTTGGTTAATTTTTCTTAGCGAAACAATTTTTTAAATGTGCCGCCGCTGCAAATCGTTCGGTCGCGGCACAGCCCAGCAACACCGCTAAAAATGCTGAAAATTCTTTAAAGAAATATTATAGATGACATGGGCAAGCTAATTTAGATTAATAATACACACTTTTGATAAATTATAATATATTTAAACCACAACAAATATTCAACTCACATTAGTTTGTAATTTCTACTCTAATAGCGGCTAAATTTAGCTACAGACAAAAGACGTCTACCCATTCATAAAATGCTTCGTCACAGCTTGCTCTCGCTTTCAGCTCTACAGGGAGACGACCAAAGAATACTCAGTACGTGGCGCTTTTATACTGCTGCTGACTATTAACATCTCTTTGTAATCATTGTAACCTCCCCACAAAAATTTTAAAAGGACAGAAATATAAAATGAATAAATGAGAGCCTAACGTAACCTCCCCACCGTAATTTAAATGACAATATTTAATAGAAATGGGCGCAAGCGGCAATATCGTCCCCACAGAAATATTTAAATAAAAAATATAATAATAAATGGGAGCCAAGTGTAACCTCCCGCAATGAAATCTACTGACAATGACAATTAAACAAAAATTAGCAATCTGACCCAAGTATAAGTTCCTCACAAAAAAAGAAAGTCGATTCAGTGATAAGAAAATCTCAGTGATAATGAAAATTCAATTAAACCGAAATATCGGTCTTTGGCCCTGTGCAAAAAAAAAATAGAATTAAAGTCTTACCTCAGTATAACTGCATGTCAAATTTCTGCTCTTATTGTTGTCCACGGCTTGGAGGAACTGCATTGCAAATAATATTTTTTTTTTTTTTGAATTTTAACTGAAACTTTTCCTTAAGGGAAGTGGAACGAAATCGTTAGTTCAATTACATAAATTTTTTTTTTGTAAAATTGCTTTGAAATCAAAATTATTATTGGGGGGCCTTGTTGGAAATTAATTACAATAAATAAACTTTACATTGTCTGATGATTACCTACATTAACAATATACCTCATTCAGCATCTTGACCAGAATGCCATGTCGACGCTCGCCGACTGCGTCCCACTCGCGACCGTAACAGGACTAGACCTCTACTGCCGACAGACTACATCACACAACCGCACTGGGCTGCTACTACTGACCGACTGCTCTGCATGACGACTACTAGCGTACTGCTCGACGCAACTGAACTGAGCTACTGCTATCGACAGACTGCACTCGCCTACTGCTACTCGCGTACTCCACGACGACTACTACTGTACTGCTCGCAACACTCGCGCAGTCAAGCACAGACTAACCACGATAATAGGCTCTCTGGTCAAAGATTTTAACGTGCCTCACCATCGCTGCTACGTTACATACGTGTTTCATAACCCTCCACTGGGGGGGCAAAAATTTGGCAGCGATGGTGAGTCATTTGGACTTGCCATCGCAAGAAATTTTTACAATTTACAGAATATTCAAATTTAGTACATAAATTAAATGTGGTGCACACGCACCGAGTACAAAATATATCAGACAAAGACAAAATGTGAGTACAAAACATAGTAGCAAATCAGAAAAATGTATATAAAAATTATTTGACCAATAACAAAGTGCACACGCACTGAAAAAATTCTTTAGCATTTTCAGAACAAATAAACAGAATGGCAGAAAATCGTGTTGATAAGTGACATGAGTGTACTCGCACTGGAGTTGAGAACATATTAGCAAATGACGAAATGTATATACAATGAGTAACAAATGACATAAGTGCATACGCACTGAAGTATTGAATATACAGAATGAGTACAAATCATATTGAAAAATGAGAAAAGTGCACAGGCACTGAAGTTCAGAAGAAAACATATTAACACATAACATTAGTGCACATGCACTGTAGTTCAGAACATATCTTCAAAATAAAAGACAAGAGTACACATATACTGTACTTCAGAACAAATCGAAAAATGTCTTTAGCATTTTCACAACAAATAAACATAATGGCAAAAAATCATATCAACAAGTGACATAAGTATACTCGCACTGGAGTTCAGCGAATCTAAAAATGTATAACCCATGAACATAAATGATGTTAGCAACAAATGATTTTCACTATGTGACAAGAATTAGGATAGGAAAGGGAAGGATTGCATCATGGTTGTAGCACTTCAGATGGCACACAGCTGTTCTGAAAGTCCATATCTTTCCACAGAAGTACAACACCAAGTGACACAACTTGAAGTTCTTTTCCCATCAGAATTTATCAGCGTAGCCAAGACACTGAATTGTAGTAGTAATATTCCATGTTTTCATTTTGGCAGTACATTAGGTACACCAAACAGTGGGACCATAATAACGTCTTCATCGCTCACGGTGGTGGACAGCATGTCGTGTCAACACCACGCTTTTACAAGGCACACCAACGTAGAATTAGTGCAAAACCAAAGATAGTGCTCCATGATCACTAGGATAGACAGGACAAATGGACATTGCAGTAATTCAGGGTAGTTAGCTCATAAGGTGAAGGACATTATGTCACATACCATTCTTCATTAGTAGTTTGCGGCATTCATAGCCCAGTTATTGAACATTTCTGTACCAAGTATGTAGTATTACAGAAAAATGTTCATTAATTGTTTTACATAGAATCAGTAACCTTCTTTTCCTAGTTACAAAGCATTATTAAATAATCGCATTCATTTCCAATTACAAAGCATAGCATACTTAATTAATCATTTGTCATTCCAATAGTAATAATCATTAGCTTTTTCCCAATTACAAAGCATTATTAAACAATCACATTCATTTCCAATTATAAAGCATAGCATAATTAATTAATCATTTTCCAAGTGACATATTATTCATTGTTGTTCACCATTACTCAGAACTTTCTCGAACTGGTATCACTATTTGGGACTGTTAATACATTTCTTTTGTTAGCAATGCATTGCGTTGGGATTGATAATTAATTGCTGAGGCATAACACTATTTGCTTTGACCTATTGCTGCAAATGAGGATAGTTAACGCCATTCGTCATGAGTCAGCTGTAGCAAGGTTATGTAACAAGGCAGTATATGTGATCACATTTATAAATGATAGACACAGATGGGTAAAAAATAAAAATGCAAGTACTAGAACAGGTATAATAAGTAACAGGTTTAGTAAGTATCATGAAAAGCTTCTCCTGAAAAAAAAAATATAAAATGGATTATTGACCTGAAAGAAGAAACGCACACTATGCTGAAAAGTAGTGAACTTAGAATTAACAGGTAGTGAAATGTGTATAAAATGTGTTCCATAGCTGTCCTTTCCAAAACTTTCCGTCATCCTACTATGCAATATAATACCTACTGTCAAAGCAAACTGCAACAAATACTTAAATAACTACACAGCCTAAATATAACTTCAACATTATCCTCATCTGTAAAGAGAGAAAAAAAAACTTCATTATCCATCACTTCATTATCCATGTTATCATAACTTCATTATTATCATCACCTGTAAAGAAAAACTTCATTATTCATAATATCATATTCTTCATCATTATTCATCAGCATTCATTACCATCTGCAAAAAAATCACTTCATTACTCATTACACAACTATTCCTTATCTCTAGCATACTTCATCACTAAAACTAAGATGTGTAGTTCTGTCTGACAGCCTGCATCAATCACCTTGTATTCTGAAAGAAAAAATTAGTTAAGACTGCTATTCTATGATGAGTATAGTATATTCTTGTTAATGTTTGTTAATCCTGATCCATTTACTCTTCCTCATAAAGTTATTGCATCTTCTTTCGTTTATTCCGTAGGTGAAATTCCCATTTCTGTTGAATTTATATCTTACACGCATCATTTCTTTCTGAAATTGATGGACAGAGATTAATGTCTTGCATTTAAATCATATACCCACTAAATAATGACAGGTTTATGGTGACATAATTAACCATACAGCATAACATGACAGAAAACGTAATATGTCAAAGACATTGACAGTGTTCAGATGCAAAAATGTACACAGAATAATACAATGCAGCAGCAAAAAATGTAAAACAGTCACGATGTTGAGATATCATAGGGCAAAAAAAAAAAATGTCAAAGTCGACTGGTGTGTGTTATATCTTAACTATTTCACAGTGCATACAAACAAAACTGGAATACAATCATACACACAAAAAAAATGGAAAATGTGCACGATCTGATGTGTAACGACAAGAAAAGCGACCTGCTAACCTTACCTTGCCGGGCACTTGCCAAGAAAAAATACGATAATCATCAGTAATTAGTCAGGTGAATATAATTGCATTAGTAAATGGCATCATAGTGTGTTGAATCATAAAGTGTCTTCATTCAATAAACGGTTTAATGTTTGAGATATGGTGATTGCCTTTCGATTTTCTGGTTCTCAAAGTTTCGACGTGTACAACATTGGGGTGAGGGATGCTGCGAATCCGATATGGACCTGCGTATAGAAGTTCAAATTCACTGCACTTACCTTTTAATTTGCTGGATAAATAGTGTGTACGTACTAATATTTTCTGTCCAACGTGAAAGTTGCGGCGTGTACAAACCTGTTTTTGTTGTCTTCTCCGGCGCTCTGCGGCACGTTTGATGTTGTTCAGCGCTATGTCAATTATTTCGTGGTGTCTTAGTCGACGACATTTAGGGAAGTTTACTAATTCTTTAATTTTGTTTGGTGGTTCAACGTTTTTCAGTATAACAGACGGAGATAGCATAGTGGATTCATTTGGAATGGAATTAATTACATCTTGGAATGAGAGTATGTGTGTATCCCAATCAATATGTCTTTTGTGGCAGTATATTCGGCACAGCTTACCAATTTCTTTCATTAACCTTTCACAGGGGTTCGAGGAAGCATGGTACTTGGATATATAAATCGGAGAAATGTTTTTAGCTCGTAACATACGTGTCCATGTACCAGAACGAAATTGAGATCCATTGTCAGAAATTACTCTCATCACATGCCCTACATGAAATAGAAAATGTTTTACAAATGCTTTCGAAACAGTTTTAGCAGTAGCTTTGCGTAATGGAGTGAAAGTAACAAATTTTGAAGTGAGCTCAACAGCGACAAAGATGTAGCAAAAACCTCTGTTAGTTCTCGGAATCGGACCAAAAATGTCTACAGCGGCCATGTGTCTTAATTTAACAGGTACAATGGGATATAAAGGAGGAATAGGTGAAGTGGTGTCTGATTTAGCTTTCTGGCAAATTTTACAAGACGCTAAAACTCGTCGTATACGTTTCTCCATGTTGGTAAAATAACAGTTCTGTCCCAGTATAAGAAAACATTTTCGTGCTCCGTAATGTGCGTAACTTAAATGAGTGTACCAGATTAATTTGTTAACCAGTTCGTCAGGAATGCATAATAACCAATTGTTGCTGTCAGGATGAGAGCAGCGAAACAGAATGTCATTGCGTACAGTGTAATGGTTTCTAATCGTACCATTATTCTTATCTTGCCAAAGGTGTTTAATTTCTTTCCACACGTTGTCTTTATTTTGTTCTTGTGCTATGTCCTGTAATGACGATGAAATAATATTTTCAAATGCAACTTGCTAAATGTACATGACACTGAAATTTGTTTTGCAGAAGTTGGTTGCTACGTCTTGCTGATTGTTGCTCAGAGAACGGGATAGTGCGTCTGCTATAACATTTTGTGTGCCGGGAATGTGAACTATTGTAAAATTAAATTCCTGTAAATAAAGTTTCCATCTGCTTAATCTGTCGTGAGTGAATTTAGCCGAAAGTAAAAATTGTATCGCTCTGTGGTCTGTGTAGACGGTGGTATGTCTGCCATAAAGAAAGTGCCTAAATCTCGTGAAAGCCCATACAACACATAATGTTTCCAATTCTGTAACGGAGTAATTTCGTTCAGCAGGTGACAAAATGCGGCTTGCAAATGCGATGTTTTTAATTACTGTAGAACCATCTTCTTCAATTTCCTGGAAAATATGTACGCCTAAAGCGGTGTTGGAACTGTCGGTGGCAATGGAAAAATTTCTAGTAAGATCTGGGTGCGTTAAAAGTGGTGCATTCAACAGAGCATGTTTCAAATAACATTCTCGTGAGCAAAATTCTGCGTGTCAAAAGTAATGTTTGCGTTACTGTAATATGCAATCTGTGCTGTATCTGGTTAAAATCTATCGTATGTGTTATTATTTACGGGAGAATGTTGTGCCATATCCACTATATAAACTGTTCTGTTATTTCTTACTGACGTGTTACGCTATGGATGACACCTATTGTCTGTTTCATTCATGATAATGTGTTGTTGCTGATATTCTTGCTGCTGAAAAGATCGACTGTTATTAAATGTACACTGAAAATTGTGCTCATTATTTTTACGTTGGTCATGATAGTCACTTCTATACGGTGCATTGCGATAAGAATTCAAATTCTGTGTTTTCTATACGTAGTTGTTTCTTTGCTGCCATGCGTTACTATTTGTTGGAGCTGAGACTATACGTGCACGCGGCGAAACATTAAAGTTTGGTTGACCTTGTAGACTGCATTGTTGGTTACGTATGCTAAGCGGCTGACTTTCATGCTATTGTGGTGAAAAAACATCTATTGTTACCAAAATGTGGTTCCTGTTACTAATAATTTTACACATACTGATGATTACGATTTTATCTGTTATTAAAATTACGGCGGTAGTTGTCATTACGGGAGTGCCTACTGAAAATTGTCACATTCGGTAAAAGATTTGTCATATCGGGTTTTCATTACAATGTTTCTTAATTCTAGATAGAGCAATAGTTAAAGAGCAGTTTTGATAGATATAAAGGATAGTAGAAGAGAAGGCAGCAGTGCAGAAAACTAAAGATGAAACAGCACTACTACAGCTCGGGGCCCTATGCTCGCTACGGCACATATTCATTAAAGCGTAATGAATCCCCTGAGGTCTTTTACGGACTGCAAATAAATTTTGGCTTTTGCGTTACAGGCAATTGCGGTGTAAATTCAAAAGCAAATAGTTGTATCCACGTTAATTCTAATTTTTGCATTATAGGCAATGCTGTTGTAAATACAAAAATAAATTGTCGCATCTGGTTCAAAGCTAGCTTCTGCATTACAGGCAATAGCGGTGAAAGCATAAAAACAAATTGTCGTATACAGCTCAAAGCGTGTACCTGTGTTCTGTCATTATTAAATTCTTTACATTTTCTGGCGGATAAAAATTGCTCGTAATCTACGTTCTCGTCATTGAATTTGAAAACACGTTCGGGTTTGTGTGTGAATCTGTTTGTCTGTGTCGTTTCGTACTTCAAGTTGCGTAGCTTTTCATATTTTAAGTCGCGTAGCTTTTCGGATTTTAATTCGCGTTGTCTCTGTAAATTGTTCACATTATACACGCTGCGTAAGTCTGACAAATCTACGCAAAGTAGCGGATTCTGTGACGTATTGGTGACTGAAATAGTTTTCAACTCTGTTACTGTAACACTTTCGTCAATTTGGTTGATCTGTCGTGCAAATTTCTCGTCAGCTTCCGTATTCGGAGTGTGTGAAACTTCCACTGACTCTAAATTAACTTCGTCGCGAATCTGTACTGCGTTTTTAGAGCATTGTTCAGTGACTGCATTAATTTCGTGTATCTGTGTTTCGTTTGCTGAACATTGTTCGGTGACTGCAATAATCTCGTTTTTATGTGATTCTGTTGTGCCTACACGTGTATTATTTAATTCTTGTGCAACAGTGCCAACTTTTTCATTACTGTTATTAGCACAAGTCTTAGTATCCTCACGTAGTTGTTCTTTACTGTCCTGACATTGCACGGTAATAGCTGTAATCTGCTCACTAACTTGTTTGTTCTGTTATTTAAGATCGTCTTGTTTTTCGTTTGTGAGTTTGAAACTTTCATCAATTATTTCGCTAAGTTGTTTGAAATGGTTGTCCAATTTTTCATTTAAGTGTTTGTTATCTTCCCTAAGTTGTCTAAAATCTTCACTTTGTTTTTCATTCTGTTGTTTGAAATTGTTGTCTATTTTCTCACTTTGCTGTTGTAGCAAACTTCTCATAATTCGTACCAAGTCAAAACTAGCGTTTATATTCTCTGTGCTGTTTAGTGGTGGATCTGGAATTGTCTCGCTTTCTGTAACCATTTGGTTATTCTGAGATTCACAAAAAGGTTTGTCAGTCAAACATACACTGTCAGTCCCTATTTCGGAATTAAATAAATCCGTCGTACTTTCACTACACTGACCATTTTCATTCGAAAAATTTGTCTGTATGTTACTTGAATCTTCCAAACCGGTTGTGTTAAGCTGGGTAGCGCTCATTTCAATAGAGCGTCCCGCGTCATCAATTGTCGTCAAATTAACAGAAGAGACAATTGAGTTCGTTTGTTCATCATTAAGATAAAAGTCATCATTAATGGTTGGAATGCACTGATTGTTAGTGAACGCAGGATTGTCATCATTACACTGCGTGTCACAATTACTATCGGTCACGTTGTTTAAGTCGGTAATTTCATTCACAATACTTCGCAATACACTATTCACAGTCTTTCACGGCATTTTTACAATAGTCACAAATATTCACAAAACAATAAGGACAATGCAAAAACAACACACAAGTACAACAGAGCAACGAATTGCCGTTGACCTGTAGAAAGAGTCACATGTTAATAAAAGCGTTGCACCAAATCCTAATTATATCTAAGCAAATAAGAGCATATATCTGACTGTTTTTCAAAAGATTCTCAACGAAATACGATCCTGGACTGGGTGTCGCCAAGTGTAACCTCCCCACATAAATTTTATAAATGACAATATTATTTAAGAATGCTAATGGACATTGCGCTAAGTGTAACCTCTCCACTGAAATTTTAAAGACAGAAATAATAAATGAATGGGAGCCAAACGTAACTTCCGTAGCAATTAAATTTAATGACAATAAAAGTGAGAATCGCAATCCGACTCAAATATAAGTTCTTCACAAAAAAATTAAAGTCCATTCAGTGATAAGAAAATCTCAGTGATAATGAAAATTCAATTAAACCGAAATATCGGTCTTTGGCCCTTGTGCAAAAATCAGAAATAATTTCTTACCTCATTGAAACTGCTTGTCAAATTTCTGCTCTTATTGTTGCGCACGGCTTGGAGGAACAGCATTGCAAATAATATTTTTTTTTTAAATTTAACTGAAACTTTTCTTTAAGGGAAATGAAGGAAATCGTAATTAAATGATTTTTTTCTTTTTTGTAAAAATTGCTTTGAAATCAAAATTATTATTGGGGCACTTGTTGAAAATCAATTACAATAAACAAACTTTACATTATCTGATGATTACCTTAATTAACAATATACCTCATTCAGCATCTTGACCAGAATGCCATGTCGACGCTCACCGACCGTAACAGGACTAGACCTCTACTGCCGACAGACTACATCACACAACCGCACTGGGCTGCTACTACTGACCGACTGCTCTGCATGACGACTACTAGCGTACTGCTCGACGCAACTGAACTGAGCTACTGCTATCGACAGACTGCACTGGCCTACTGCTACTCGCGTACTGCTCGCAACACTCGCGCGGTCAAGCACAGACTAACCACGATAATAGGCTCTCTGGTCAAAGATTTTAACGTGCCTCACCATCGCTGCTACGTTACATACGTGTTTCATCATATAACATTATTTTCGTCTGTGGCTGAATTTTACATTTTTGTTATCGCAGATATTGACTCATTTCGCAATTATATTATGAATATAGAAATATTACCATCCTAAATACAGAAAGAATATTGCTACAGAAAATATTACAATAATATTGAATGTCCTTTACACAAAACTCAATAATATTTTTTGTTAAATAATTACAGTATTTACAAATTGCTTTTTAGCGGCATATATGGTACAATTAAATTTTAGTTTATTAATAGTGTGAGTTTGCCAGGGAACGTTACAAGTTACAAGACAGTTTTTCCGAATTAGAGCAGCGGATAGAGGCGAAGACAAAGGAACTTAAAGATCAGGCCGAAGAGACGGAACGAAAATTAACTGCACAAATAGAATTGGTGAAAGCTCAATGTGAGGAATCTACTCACCGCGTACGTGTAGAAATGAAGGAGTATGTGGCTATTAAGATAGATACCGTACGGGAACAGGTGGAAATGGTTCCGCAATTAGTACAAAAGCAAGATGCCATGTCATGTGCAATTGCGCAGCTTCCTGAATTGGCACGTACGCACACTAACCTGAAGGAAAGTGTTGAACATCTGACAGAGCGTCAAGATGTTATAGACCACCAAATTAATGTATTAACGGGTAAATTATCCGAAATCACATTAGAAAACAAAAGGCTAATGTGTGAAAACGTTGAGCATAATGTTAAGGCAGCATTCCAGAGTCTATTTGGCGAACAGGAAGAGAATGTGTTTGCGAAAGGACTTGAGGAAGTGCGACAGCAGTTAGGTGCTGATTTCGAGCATTGGAAACAAACGATAGAAGAGTCGATACGCGTTTCGCAACAAGGCTCAGAACAAATGAATACAGGCCAGCAGCAGAAGTTGGCAGCGACTATAGAGCCAGTTACTGCACATTCGCACACGATACCGACTGGTGTAAGTAACTCAAACATTAAATTGCCACGAGCTAGTTGTTCGCGTGAATTTTTATCTAACGGAGATTACGAAAGCCTTTGCCATGCCTAAGAAAAAATGATAAAGCATCGGCAATTCCAGATTTTTAACACTGACAAAAGGGAGTCCATCCAATTGTTTTTATTCGAAGTTTCAGAGGAGTGCTACCCAGAAATTGGTCGCAGTGGCAGAAGATCAGTTTCGTTACAGGATATATACAAGGTTCGGGGGCGATTTGGGCCTCGGACATGACTTCTGTTTGCTCGACATATGACGATTTTGAGAAGGCGTTTTTAGCAAAGTTCTGGTCAGAAGGGGTACAGGAACGCTTAAGGCAGGAGGTGCTCTACCCAGAGCCTTTCTGCTTTTCAAAAGGAAGCCTTAGGAAATATTTTGAAAAATATATAAATAAAACTAGATACTGGGACAGACCTATTCCCTTGCCAGACATAATAAACATACTTAAGGCAAAACTACCAATTAGCATCCGGAATCAATTGATTTACGGCAATGATAAAGACTTGGAGTCGTTCCTCACGACGTTAGACCATATAGATATTATTGAAGAGAACAACCAGAAAGCCCGTAATAACAGATTCCAATATAGGGAGATAGAACCTCCGCCCAACGGTAGGCAAGGGAATGGACAGAGATCGTTAAATAGCGGAGAAACCCCTCAAAATCTCAATAGTAATACCGGCAATAGTCTTGCGAGGGGCTATCCAAGGAACAACAGGAATGGGAAAAGATACAATCCCGTGTGGGGGAAGGAAAGGAATTTCAGACCCCAAGCTTGGAATAATAACAGTAATAGAAAGTGGAATCAACCGGGGGGAATGAATTCAAATAATCAACATCAGTGGGGACGGACATCTACGAATCAACCGGTAATTACCGAAGTGACGGATGATGTCAACCAGCAGGCAAGTCAAAATCCAACAAACTTGTAAGGACCCACTCGTGCCCCAGAGGAGCGGTCAACAATTGGTTGAGGGGCAACAGGATATGTGTACCCATGCTAACGTATAATGATGGACGATTACTGGCAGATGAACTGACCGAGGACTTAGAACCACAGGATGAGGATAAGGAACAGGTGGCAGTAGCCGAAGTGTAAGTCATTTTGGAGACTGTACCTATAGTGGCGGTTTTAGACACAGTTGCAACCACAAATGTTATTTCGGAGGCACTATTCAACAAGATCAGAAATATAAGACGAGTACCAATTTTTCCAGTTTAAAATTGCAGAATAATAGGCGCCGTTGGGGCTAGATGGGCTAATGTAAAAGTGCAATCACTACTTAGTGTAGAAGTCGGAAATGTTGCAATATTAAGCACATTCCTTGTTGTGAAAAATTTGGTGGTAGATTGCATTATCGGAGTCGACAGCCTACGTCAATACGGATGCAGAATAGATTTTAAAACAGGAAAAATTTGGTTGAATGTAAATAAACAAGAAATTGAGTTGGACTTGTTGAAAAAAGAAAGCCTTACCAGAAAATATAATAGTGGGATCAGTGTGCAAGTAATCAGGACGGCACAAAATTCTAAACAGCATGTAATTAGTGAGTTCCAAGTCAAAGGAGATTTCGGTCAATTAGTGTACGAGAAGTTAAATGAATCCGACTGCATTACTGAAGATCAGAAGAAGCAGCTAAAAGAATTATTATTAGCGTATAAAAACGTATTTGATGAAAGGCCAGGAGTTATTAAGGGATACATATGCCATCTCTACGTTAAGCCGCACGAGACGTATTGTAGAACTTGCTATCCTGTTCCCTGGAGGTTAAAGGCTCAAGTTCAGAAAGAAATAGATCGCATGTTGAAATGGGGTTTGATCGAACCCTCTACAAGCCCATACTGCTCCCCATTGTTGGTCGTGCCAAAAGCAAATGGGACTGTGAGACTGGTACTCGACGCCAGAGAAATAAATAAAATCATAATTCCAGTGAGAACCCATCCGGAAAACATAGACGAACTTATACAACGGTTCCAGGATGTCCAATATTTGACAAGCATTGATTTGCGGAGTTCTTATTGACAAGTCAAGCTGGATGAGTCATCAAGGAAATATACGGCTTTCATTTATTCCGCAAGAAGTTACCAATTTACTGTAGTTCCTTTCGGACACAACATTAGTGCTGGAATCTTTATAGCAGCTCTAGATTATGCACTAGGCCCAGAACTAAGAACCAGGATAACAGTGTTTGTTGATGATTTGCTTATTGCATCGAAGACTTGGGAGGAGCATATTACCTTACTGAGACGGGTGTTGAACGTGTTCAAAACCATGGGAATAACTGCTAACCTACAGAAATCCCATTTTGCAGTAAACAGAATCAAGTTCCTGGGGCATATAATTGACGCAAAGGGAATTTTACCAACCAAGGAGAAGCTAATTGCGATTAGTAAGTTTCCAACTCCCAGAAATAGGAGGCAATTAAAAGGGTTTATGGGTCTTGCCTCATTTTTTAGAAGATTTATAACAAATCAGGCCATGAATGCAGCAGCTCTAAATAGTTTGCTGAAGAAGGATGTGCCCTGGCTCTGGACATTAGAGTGTCAAGAAGCATTCGAGGAGATAAAGAAGCAATTAGTAAATGCACCGCTTTTGTACCATCCGGACATGCAAGAAGAATTTTACTTGTCAACAGATTCGTCGAATGTGGGTCTGGGAGCGTGCCTTTTCCAAATACGAAAGATAAATGGACAACTCACCTTCTGTCCTATTGCGTTTGCCAGTCGTGTTTCGTCCAACTGTGAACGAACTTACACTACGACAGAATTAGAGGCTCTTGCAGTCGTCTGGGGTTTTAAAAAATTTCATTATTATCTATATGGGTCAAAGACTATCGTATATTGCGATCATCAATCATTAAAGTTTTTACAAACGTGTAAACTGTTAGACCCCAGACTGGCTAGATGGACTCTCGCTCTGCAACAATACCAATTTAAGATCGTGCATGTCTCAGGACAGCAAAACATTATTGCTGACGCTCTATCAAGGTCACCGCAGGGTTTGACTAAAGAGATTGAAGTAAATAATAACTCTGAATTCCCTGTATTGCTGCTGCAGGAAAATCCATTTAAGACGTACTACGTCAATTTGTGTGCGCATATGGGACAGTTACAGAAAAGAGATGCTCAATGGGGAAGTGTCATTCAAAGGTTACAACGCCAACCTTCGGATCAGATGGCAAATTATTACAAACTGGTAAATGGCGTATTATTTTTCCGCTGTGGAAGGCAAAACAAAGTCCGTTGGTGTGTTTGTATACCTGAGGTGCAAATAGAGAAACTTGTATGGTTCACTCATTTAACCTGGGGACATTTCGGTGCGACAAAATGTGCAGACAAGATAAGTGGGTACTGTTATTTTCCCAACATAAAGCGCAGAGTGCATGAGGTCTTAAAGAGATGCATAATCTGTCAAAAAACAAAGCCGGATTCAAAAGGGACTAAGCACCCATTATGCTCTATATTAGTTCAAGAACCAAAAGAATTAATTTCGTGCGATCTGTGTGGACCGTTACCTACTTCAAGAGGTGGTGTTAAATATGTGTTGGCATTTCTCGATGTGTGTACGAAATATGTAAAGCTATACCCGACAAGGCGGCTACAGCCAAAGTAAGATTGATAAGGGATTATCTTCCACATGTTGGTACACCTAAGGCGATCATAACAGACAATGCTAAAATATTCACGGGACTCCGATGGAAGCAGACTTTGTGTCAAGTCGGTGTGAAACACATACGAACATCATTTTACCACCCACAAGGCAATTTGGTTGAGAGAATTTTTAGAGAAGTCAATCGATTTATGAGGACGCAATGCCATAATAAGCAGACTGCGTGGGCAAATTATGTGGATGAGTTTGAGCAGATATACAATAACATGCCCCACTCCTCAACTGGATATACACCTCGTGAATTGATGTTCGAAGCAAAAGAGGAAAACTTCGGGACTGACCATATGCCCAAAACTCAGGAAACTGAGATGCCTTGGGAAGAAAAAATAAGACAAGCCATCATAAATATGACGAAAAAAGCTGATCAGAGAAAACAACAGTTTGACAAATTAATCAAGAGGGTACAGACATACCGGGTCGGAGAAAAGGTATTAGTCAAAAGACATACCAAATCATCCTTAATAAAGAAAAGTATAAAGAAATGGGAGTTGCTATATACTGGCCCATACATTATCCTACAAATTCCGAATCCTGGGACTTATCTGTTAGCATACCCGGGATTGAACAAAATAAAAGGGTTATTTTCCCATAACGACTTGAAGAAATTTAATGAAGATTAGAAGATAGGGAGGAATGGTGTTGATAGTGACAGAGATGAACGCACTCGTAAAAAAAAAAAAAAAACAAAAAAAACATAACAATAAACTGTGTGTGTAGTGTTAGAAAACTTTAAATTGAAATAATTAATCAGTGACATAGACTATAGAAATAGTGACTAACTATTACTATCGAGTGTTGCAAAGGAGATAGTGGAGATAGGCTTCACCTGTGTTTGGGTGAACATGGAACTTTAGCATTGCTAATGTCATCAAGATTTATAAAGGATCTAACTGTCCTTCAAGAACAATGAAATGTTTCCCGTAAATGACGCTGAATAATCAAAAGAGGTTCCGAGTGAAGGTTCGTATATAATTTCAAGTGCACACTTAGATGTGTAAACGTGTGAAGGGATGTGTTGAGGCAGTGAATCATGAGTGACGGTTAACGCCGCAAAGATAATTTCCCGCGCAAAACAGTTGACGTCGGCGCGAGAGGTAGAATTGATATAGACGACACAGATATGCTTTGTAAGAGATTCGCACCAAACGCGAGGGTAAACTGATTCATGTTGAACTTTAAAAAGAAAAGGTGTTATAATTAGAAGTTAAGAGTTTTTAATTTATTATTGAATGTTTAAAGAAAGTAATATTCATAGAATTAATAGTTATTTAATGGGTCGTGTTCGTTTGGAATTTTTGAAAAAAAAAATCCATTTCCATATATGTGCATGTGTGAACGCCGTATGAATCAGAGAATAAATGAAAGAAGTGAACCCGCATTCCTCAATGCTAATAACTTTTACATTACAACAATCAATTGGAGAAATATGTGTATTTAGGATAAAAAGTTTTTGAGTATAGATAAATTATATGACTTTCAAGGAAATGATGGATTATGTCTTTGTATAAAATGAACTACACTTTCCATTATTCGATGATTTGAATCCAAAATCTATTGTAAGTTGCATGAATCCTTTAAATTACGAAGAACAAATCAGTGATAGAAAATGTGTCAGAACTTTTGGACTTATAAGCACAAGTGGGAATGCAAAGTCAAAAAGAGTATTCAAACGAGAGTAAATATGATGATGCTTTTGGCAACATCATTAGTTAATGGCTAAATTCCTTGAAGTACGTCGTAACAAAAAGGATCCATGAAGCCATAAGGATTTTGCTTTCAAAAAGGAGAATCTTGGACGGTGCAACCTAACCAGTTCTCTTACAGGAAGAGTTTCCCTTTTGGTCATTGCTAATCCTTTTGGAATGAATGTTGCATGTGAATTCGAGTATCCCTGTCCCTTCTACTCTTCCCATTGTGGGCCGCGTAGAAGACCGACTACAAAGTGGGCCGCGTAGAAGACCGACTACAAATGTGGACGTCGGGGACATGCAAGACCCGGGGGAGTTTTAGCACCACAAGATATTGTCCTAGGAACAAGATTGTAAAACGAAAATTCACGTTATTTATTGTAAAATGTTTTTTTTTTTTTTTTTGCTAGAGGCACAAATCACTCTTCTCCAAATCGTGATATAAATTGATCCCTGTCTTTCCTTTAGAGATCTATTTCAAAATTATTTTTTTCTTCTATGGCTTTCCTATCTTCTAGGTACCGTAGGCTGGGGGTCTAGGCTTAAGAGGTTTTCCAAGGTTTCCCTGCTTAACAAAGTTCCCGAATGGGTAGACCCTGATAACAGTTTCATGAAAGATGATCTTCCTTGGTTGTGCACAGCAAACATAACACCTAGATGCACGTAAAAGCAATACAGCCGCGGTAACTGTCTCTTCATTTCTTCTGTTTTCAACATTTCTTTTCTTCGTCTGTCTTAAACATAATATTCTTTTTCAGTCGGAGGACTGACAATCATCACTTCCGGGTTATCCACACTAATAGATAGCTCGCGAAGTGTGTTCGGTAAATCAAAATTGAGCTCACAAACTTCGCTCGCTGCGAGGGGCATTGTAATATCCCCACGGAAAATTACCCTCTAACACGCAATAATTAATAATGGTCAATCAAATCATCCACATTTATTCATTTTTGAAAATTATCTGATCGGATTTTCTAGTAATATATGCGCCGACAGCTCGTCGACGCCAAGGTATTTTTCTAGTACGTTTATTCTTTGGAATAACAGAGATACATATATGTATTCTCCATGGTTATTATAGACGGATAACGAGGACAGCTTCGGAAGTATCTGTCGGAAGATTGTCGGGTTGCTAAAAGAGACTTATTTGCTCTTCTTCTCGCTAAAGCGAGCTATTAACGTTTGTGCCACTAGCGAGTTATTTGAAGAGAGAGAAAAATTGTAGACGCAAATTAAGTAAGACTGGGAATCAACAGAAAACGGAACATGTAATGGAGATGGATTCAATATACAATTTTCCTCAGAAATAAGGTTTGTGACCCTTTTATTCTAGAGTGAATGACGAATGAATTCTCTGTCTGAATCATTGATGATTGTCTTGGCCCTGTAATTAGTGGGGAAGTTTCAGTTGTGATGAAGAGAGCCTGCAATCACCGAGATTTTATAAAATCGTCCAAAAAGGCTTCGGACACATCTGAAATTCTAAATCTGTCGTAAAATGAATGAATTGTTCAAACGATCGATTTTCCCAACTGAATGCAGCGCTTAACAATAATAATAGATGTAAAGATCTTTTACAGCAAGCCAGCCCCTGAATATTAAGACGAAGGACTCCACCAGAGATTCTATTACGATGAGTTCACGTAATGAAATATTATATTTAAAACTGTATATAGATAAAGGACAGAGAGAGAGAGCGAAAAAAATTAGAGAAAATACGCAGAATCCTCCATTAGTATAATTGTTTGCCTGTCTTATCACGGATCAGCCTAAAGATAAAACAGGAGGCCCTTACTTTACTGTACTGGTTTATGTGTGAGAGACATTACACCAAGTTAGCGGCAAGCTGCATTCACATACTTTCATCATTTACAGTATAATCCATTATAATCTCTTGTCCCTGATAACGAACTACGAGAGATGTTAAATATTGCTTCTTAACAAGTAACTTACTTGAAATGCCGTGAGGTAAAGCTTTGTGTTGGACAGGGATTCGAACCCAGAACCTAATCGGATTGATATCGAAACACAACCAACTGTGACAAATGGTACAAACGGTCCTGAGCACTATGGGACTTAACATTTGTGATCATCTGTCTCCTAGAACTTAGAGCTACTTAAACCTAACTAACCTAGGGACATCACACACATCCATGCACGAGGCAGGATTCGAACCTGCGACCGTAGCGGTCACACGGTTCCAGACTGAAGCGCCTAGAACCGCACGGCCACACCCAACTGTGACATATCGGATTTCCTTGCCAGTAGCTAGATGTTGTAACTGAAATGACGAGAAGTAACATTAATTTTTTTTCCTTCCAGGGACTCCAAACCGGCACCTATCGCTGTTACATTCTGTCTAAAATCGAGGTATATCACTCTCTGTATGCCTAATCAGGAATGACTGTTAGTTTGCGTCAGTCACGAAGTCTTTGCTTAGTCCCTGACCTGGGTTTGAATCCATATGCAGAACGAGACTGTTCGTCGTGTCATTTGAAGCTCATACATATTCTCAACTAGCTGCTCGTGGATAACTTAGTTTTTTAATATCATTTTGTGTTAAATAATAAGTACTGTATGTTACTTTGAAGAGGAAATCATGAATGCAACGAACTTACTATGTGCATTACCTATCTGTCGTAATAATGAGAGTGGTAACGTTTCAGGTATATCATTTATTGTAATAAATGTGAGCTTACAAGCCTTAAGGACAGTCTTACCTGTGATAAGGTGTTCCCTGATATTTGTAGCATCGTGGTATTACTTCACATCATGAGTTACTGCGATACAGAGCAGTGTTTTCTAGTGGTGACTTGTTGGAACCATTTTCAATAGTCAAACGACTGTACCAAGGAGCGATTAGAGGACCTGCTACACATCTGCGTTATGCCGGTTGCATGCGAATCAGGCGAAATGCAATTCAGGTCGACGGATACTTTTGAACCTGACTGTACATGCGGCCGCTGCAGTCTCCCGCGCGCCTTTATGTTCTGCTTCACGTGAGTTACCATCCCGTAGCACTGTTATTGCTGGCAGCCAAGAGGTCGGAAGTCGGTACCCATCTTCTCCGTTCATGTTGGCCGGTCGCTTAGCTATTTCTGTTGCCTCTCTAATCTTCCTGCTGAACGTAAGAGAAGCTGTTTCGCCAGTACGCGTGCTTCACCAAAATCAATCTATTTGCCGCACTCATCCTGGTGCTCTGCCACCGCTGACTTGGTGTGCTGTTTTACTCGGATATATCTTTTGTGTTCAGATATCCGTGTGACGATGGATCACCCCGTCTCGCCTACATACACTAATCCACAATCGCACCTAATTTCGTGAACTCCAGCAGCATGAAATTTGAGAACAGTGTCTTTCGTTGCTGCTTCGGAAAATCAGCTTGATGCCTGCTCGATGGAATCGCAGTTCGCTTCTACACAAAATATTCTACAGCACTGGTCCCATACGTAGCCTGCATTTATTGTGGATCTCTGACCCAGTGCAAATTCCCAATCGACATGCAAAAAAGCACAGGTGACTCCTGTATATACGAAGAGTATAAGAACGCACTCGCAAAATTGCAAACCAGTATCGCTAACACCGGTCTGCTACAGAATCCTCGAACATATTCTCAGTTCAAAAATAGTAAATTTTCCTGAGACCGAGAAGCTCATGTCCAGGAATTAGCATGGTTTTAGAAAGCATTACTATTGGGAAACTCATCTTGCTCTTTTCTCACATGATATACTGCAAACTATGGATGAAGGGAAACAGGCAGATTTCTGTATTTTTGGAAAGTCTTTGACACTGTGTCTCATTCCAGGCTATTAAAGAAGGTACGAGCATTTGCAACAGATTTACAGATATGTGAGTGTCTCGAAGACTTCTTAAGTAACAGAACCAAGTATAAATATAAACGTAAGCTTACGTGGCCATCGTCACATTAATAAAAATTTTTTTAGGTTTGTGACTGGATTGTCAATAAACATAAAATTACCGACGTTTCGGTCCCTCTTGCAAGATACCTTCTTCAGGGTGTTTTTGTTTACGGCTGAATGAGAAAATTTTATTTCTTATATATCTGCAGACATGACTGTTTTCTAATTCTGATAGGCTGTTTAGAAGGGGAGTATCTTAGAAGTCTTTATTGGTGATTTTATTATTTATTTTCATTGGTGGAAACCCGACGATTTGATTGAAGTTTGCATTAGTGCTTGTGACTGGTTGGAAATCGGCGAACAGTAAAACCAGGAGGGAGCTGTGGCGTGAGTACCATTAATTCACCGACGTACAGTCTAGCAAAGAAACTGGCTCCAAATCTCGGACGTTTCGTGT
Organism: Schistocerca serialis cubense; assembly: GCF_023864345.2. Classification (NCBI taxonomy): domain Eukaryota; kingdom Metazoa; phylum Arthropoda; class Insecta; order Orthoptera; family Acrididae; genus Schistocerca; species Schistocerca serialis. The sequence goes on along the minus strand of NC_064638.1, from coordinate 167,474,934 downwards.
GCCACACAAATTCGTACCTTAAGAACCCCCCCCCCCCCCCACCTCCCGCCCAATTTTATGGAACTTTTAAAAGAAAAGTGGATCTCGGCCACAGACCTGATGGTTAGCTTCGAAGTGAAGTCTTTATTCACGAAAGTACCTGTAGAAGACACCATCAACCTTTTATGGGAACGCATCGCACCCGATATTTGCAGTCTAGTGCGCCACTGTTTAGCGACCTCCTATTTCAGCTGGAAAGAGGAATTTTATGAACAGACAGATGGTGTAGCTATGGGCTTCCCTCTCTCGCCTATTGCAGCAGATATCTTTCTGGAAGCATTTGAAGAAACAGTTCTCCAGTCCGCTCCATTACGCCCAGAATGCTGGCTCCGATGTGTTGACGATACTTTCGTTATACGATACTTTCGTCATCTGGCCACATGGAGAGAAAGAGCTACGAAATTTCCACCAACACCTCAACCAACAGCACAGCAGAATGCAATTCACGATGGAGATAGAAAAGAAAGAGGTGCTGCCTTTCTTCGACATGAAAGTTTACAGAAAGCCTGGTGGTAAACTGGGCCATGGAGTATACAGGAGGCCAACCAGTAGTGACAGACACCTGCATGCCTCCTCCCATCATCACCCTACGCAGAAGAAATCCACCCTGCACACTTTAACCGAAAGGACTCACAGGATCAGCGATGAGGAGCATATAAAGGGTGAACTACAAAAACTGAAGTCCCATTTTTGTGCCAATGGTTGTGGAGTGAAAGTAGTAGATAAAACTATGGCGACAAAGAATGAAGACAAGAGAGGAAAGCAAAAGGTAACACAAAACATCGCTGTATTACCATATGTTCAAGGCGTCACTGATTATTACTACGTCGTTGCAAGAAAGTATTTAATCCAATCCTAGATCTGGCTTGATACTCGGTAAGCTCGTATTTTGTTCAGTTCACAGCATATTGCAACATTACCGATTGCTAAAGAGGGAAAAGCAGACAGCATGCACTGTCAAGCATGTTTCAAAACGCAGCACATAAAAACGGGAATTTTTCCAGGGCTCATACCTCGGTTTCCTTTGCTGATAGAAAGGTAGGAGCAAGTGTTTTCGATAGCCCTTGGTATAGGGCCTATTTGTATACCCAACAGAAGGACCGTCGTACTGTAACCAGCCTAAGGAGATTCAAATTTTGGATATTGCACACATTCTCCAGCTTAGGCATACTACGCTAATCGGTCGGTTCTTTTAGCATTACATGCGTTATACGGTGCGCCTTAGGGTGCTTCTGGCGACACCATTTTGTTCGTGGGTTGATCCTCAGAAAATCCGAAATCGAGCTACCAAAATCGAGCAGCAGATTCCAATACGGCTGTGCACAGCATATGTATGACATTTTTACGATATATGCCTGATATCCAACGATCTTGAAAATTTTTTTCGTATTGTAATTCGTTTCCAAGATACGGAGGTTTGAAGTTGTACACGTAAAATACGTATCTGTTGAAAGGGTACAGTACCGCCCAACATTGAAAATAGGTACGAAATTCTTGTCAGAACAACACATTTTTTGTGTAAAAGTAATTCAATTTCAATTAATACAGCGAAGCCGGATACCAGTGTGGGAAAGAATGACAATTTATTAATTTAATTGATCACATGTGCACTCCCTCAAAATAAATCCCTACATCCAGTTTGGTGAGATCTGTGAAAGGAATGAATGTATGGTCGTCTGCTAACCACAGATGGTGAATCGGAATATATGATCATCTTTGAGTCGATCCTTTGGCTACCTTTGGTGAGACCAAAGAGATGGAAGTTACCAGAGCTTTGAGCGTCTGAAATGTGGCTGACCAATAAGGTTGCAGGGTGCTTCTCCCACTTCGAGAGAGGTGCGAGAGAATCAGAATACGGCCATGTTTCAGCACTCTGCCGCTGAACCTTCTGCTGTAAAGACCTGTTTTTTTTGTTGTGCTCCGTGATGAAAGAGTGGAGGCATGGTATGGATGTGGAATATTTAAGAGTAGTTAGAATTAATACTTTCTCTTTCACAGGACCTTTTGTGGGGAAAATTACAAAGTGAGGCAGGTAATTTTAAGGGGATTGTAGTAAACCAACGGTCACAAAGAGCCCACGTGTAGTTGTAAGTTGAGATACTTCCGTGAGTTTAAGCTGAAATATTTAAGAATTAATAGCGTGTGTACAATAAGCTGAAATATTTAAGAATTAATAGCGTGTGTACAATAAGCTGAAATATTTAAGAAATAGCGTGTGTATCATAAGTTGAAGTATTTAAGAAATATCATTCCGTGTGACGCTGAATTTAAACTCTGAGAGAGAATCAAGGTGAGTCGGCCGTTTTTCCAGCAACGCCACTTGGCTTGCATTGCACAGGAAGACGTGCGTTTATCTCCAGAGTTCACAGTAGGAAAGTAGAATTACAAAGTGGGGCAGTGTCGTGTGAAACTGGGATAAATATTGATTGAAGTGGGAAAGCGGAAAGTGATGAAGTTGTAACCGTTCTTTGTGTAATATTTCATATTGTTGTGTTGTGTATGTCTTGTAATTTGGGTATGTGTGTTTTGCATGGGAGTAGCAAGGTAGTTTCGAAAGATTTGTGGGTATGCCTGTTCCTTCTGTATCGCTCGATCTGGAGGAAAGTTTCGTGAGGATTATTGTGAGAGGCGAAGTGTGAGGTATATTAAAAGATCCACCATCCGATCCAGGGAGTGCACTGTTGCGGTAAATAGATTACGAGACCATAGTATAGAGATTCACTAACGTAAAGCCATGCCCACTGGGCGGAATTTCTCATGTGATTTTGTTGTAGGTTGTAAAATTTGTGTGTTTAGGAATAAATCAAATAGTGAAAAGAAAGAGATTGGTGGCCTTTTTTCATTAAATTGTATGTTATTGTAATGTCCCGAATTTATATAAAAGCCGTTAAATCAAAGACAAAAGGTAAATGTGGTATTGCCAGTGCGTAGTGTACAGTCAGAGTTCTATAAATCACTGATAGTCAGATGCGTGTTTCCGTTGCGTATTATTCATACAGGAGGATAATTTGTAACTAAATAGTAAGATACGAGAATTCATGTTGCTCGATAAATAAAGGAAGATTCCACTCGCTTGGCAAACCACTCATCTTGCAGGCCTGACTGCTTGATGCCACAGTATGAGAAAGGCAAGTGGGTGCCTCTCATAATTTCGACCCTGCCAGGATTCCGTTTTTTGCCACGATAATTTTGTTACCAGGATATTTAATTTGTTGCCAGGATTCCGTTTTTTGCCACGATAATTTTGTTACCAGGATATTTAATTTGTTGCCAGGATTCCGTTTTTTGCCACGATAATTTTGTTACCAGGATATTTAATTTGTTGCCAGGATTCCGTTTTTTTTGCCACGATAATTTTGTTACCAGGATATTTAATTTGTTGCCAGGATTCCGTTTTTTGCCACGATAATTTTGTTACCAGGATATTTAATTTGTTGCCAGGATTCCGTTTTTTGCCACGATAATTTAGTTACCAGGATATTTAATTTGTTGCCAGGATTCCTTTGCCAGGATCGTTTTTGTTAGGATATTTTGTTGTTAGGGTTTGCTGTTAAGATTTTTTTTTATGGAATGTATTGTGATAGCGCTAAGAAGTAAAATTTTTTCTGTTTGCAAATTCTTTCTGGATTGGTGAGGATCTTTTATTTTATTTTATGTAATTAATTGCTATATCGCACAAGGCTGGAAGATCGTTTCATAATTTTTTTTGCGTAATGTCCGTAGTAACTAGGTCGCAGTCGAAAAGTGTAGCCACCATGGAGAATAGCGATTCTGGGGTGGACGTAGCAGTGCAGCAGGAAGTAACTGTTGACCATGGGTTAATGAGCGAGAAAGACAAACACTCCGAACGGGCTGTATTGTTCAGTGGACCGCTGCAAGGGGAACCTTTATGCGGTGGGCTTTGTCCACAAACGCGGGCTTTCCCCGACGACGCGGGCGAGCCGAGACTAGGCCAGGTGTGCGGTGAAAGTGCAGCTACCCTTAGCGAAGCTACGGTTTCTCAGGCGAACGAGGTGAGCGCGTCGAAAGTAGGAAATAACGATGTGATACTGCAGTTTTTACAAGCGATGAGTAGGGAGACTAAGGAAAGATTTGAAGCAACTAACGAAAGATTAGAAGCAATCAATAGAGATAATAAGGAGAGAGATAGGGAGAATAAGGAGAGAGATAGGGAGGCTAAGGAGAGATTGGAAGCAATGGATAGGGAGACTAAGGAGAGATTGGAAGCAAATAAGGAAAGATTGGAGGCAATTGATAAGGGAAATAAAGAGGCAATGAGGAAGCTACTCTCAGTTATCGATGAGCGTCTGTCCGCAGTTAATAATCGGTTAGATGAGGGGGAGAAGAATCTGGGTGCGTTGAAGCAAGTATGTGACGCCGTGAAAGAAAAAACCAATAATTTGGAGGTACGAATAATTGCAATAGAGAGGGATATCACAGAACGTAGGGACGTGTTGCCGGATGAGCGAATCAAAGAAGTAGTGGTCAGAATGAATACGATTAGTGCAGAGGTAGAAAAGATTAGTATAAGAGGCGAGACAGACTCTGACAGTACGCAGCGAGAAGTTTATGCCGACCAGGGGGAGATACAATCGCTATTACAGCTTAAAGAGGCGCAATTAGTAATAAGTAGGAAACATAGTGAACTAGCACAGTTGCAATTAGTGTGCAGTAGCGGAGGTGACACACCACCAGGTAGATTGCAGAGGGAGACTGAGATAAATTCAAAAAAAGGAAATAGGCAGAAAGAGAAAGACGAACTCAGAGAGTTAGAAGAACGGTTATGTCGGATAAAACAGGTGGCAAATCCAACTGGGTATAGCCCAAGGTCAGAAAACATAAATGCGGAAGAAGAATGTAGGAGGCACTTCGTGTCGGTACAAAAGTTCACTTGTTTTCCGGATCCTGATGACTACCAACATCCATGTCTGTGGCTGTCTCAATTTCAAGATTCATTACCTGCATCGTGGGGACCGCTCCTCAAAATGAAGTTTGTGTGCAACCATTTGAGGGACGAGGCTAGAGCGAAAATGCAGGAAGTTATTAAAGACTGTAGTAGCTATTTAAATGAATTCTGGTCGAAAAGTAAGCAGGACCAGGTTACGCAAAGCATATTGATGATGCCAAATTGTAACGAAGGTGGTATAAGAGATCCAGTGTCGTGCTATCAGGAAATGCTGAGACTAAATAGGTATTTGGATGTGCCATACGAACCTGGGGAGTTCATAAGGATCTGTATAGCGAAGTTGCCGGTGAAATTGCGCAGAGATATAGTGATAGCAGGCAGAGGCTTAGATGATTCCGCGTCATTTCAGCACATGTTACAGGAACTGGGTAATGAGAGCAACATTGTGAACGGAGACACGACTCATAGGTCACATAGTGTCGAGGATAGGAACGGCAGAAACTATCAGAATGACAGGAGAGCATGGAATCCTGGTATTTCTTTCTTGTCGAAATAGATTGATGGATAGGAGAAACAAATCCAACATATCAGCCCTTAGCATCTTGCCTTAAAACACATGCAGCTGGCACTGAAAATTGTCTATGTAGCAGACATACTCTACTGATATGTAGGAATGCAAATACCATACTTTTGATCAGAAAATAAAACACCAGTAATGGCATCTGTTAGGCTGGTCTCTCAGAGCAAAATTTGCTAATTTTTATTTCGAACAGTAAAGTAAAAGGACTTTCCTCAAAGAAACCAGTTGCTAAAACGTTATGTAATAATGCCAGTGAGTCCAGGTATAATTAGTGCGATTTGACTATTGCAGGTACTTAACACGTAATGTAAAAAGTAAACATTGTGATCTGTATGGAATAGGGTACGTTTATACTGCTGTTACAGGTAACATCAGTAATGTGATCGAAGTTTTCAAATTAGATGCCATCTGATGTCATAGTCGTGGTGACAGTTATAATGAGGTGCTGTGTATGGTTGTTCGGATTCTGGTGTTAGTGAAAGAGGCTACTAGCACCAAAGTTTCTAACACTTGGGCTGTCCCATTTCTCCCAGCTTGTATATTCTCTGCATACATTTAATTTTCATGTAAGCTTAGATTCCTAACTAGCAAATTCTTTATAGTGGACCATTCAGAGTGAGGCGGATTGTCCATGAAAATGCTGTACTGATTGAGACGATCAAGGGAAAACAATCGCGTGGGCTTCATCACATTTCAAACATCAAATTGTGGAAAAGTTAAGGATAGATCGAAAGTAGGCAATTTATGGTAGATAGTCAGTGTATTTATTTGTGGTGTGTAACGTTGTGCAGGGTCAAATCGAACATAAGAATTTTCAGGCGGGATGTCAGGAAGTATGACGGAATAGACTGGTCGAATGAGTCATGAACAGGAGTCGACAGAGTGGTGTATGTACGTATTTTTTGTGATATGAATAAGGATCAAGCAGAAACGACGTTATGATTTATGAGGGAATAAAGATGGTAGATAGAGAAGCGACGTGATAAATAGTAGTAGATAAAGGTGATATTTAAGGAGAGAAGCGACGTGAAGCAGTGTGATTAATAAAGAAAGATTCGACGTGATGAAACAGTGGTAAATAAAGGTGAGTAGAATTGATAATGTGGAGATGTCTTAGATGTATGTTACAGAGAGACCTGTGTATGCTGCAATAGAGATTGATGCCAATGGCGAAGGAAGACCAGGAAATGATGGAGTAATGGACGGACGGAGAGCCGAAATACGAATGAAGAGATGAGGACAACTGCACAATGTGAAAGGACATAAAGGGAGTATGAGATCCAGATGGTGAACGTTGTGGAATACTGACGTAAGATGTAATATAAGTGTAGATCTAATTCTTAGCATAACATTTGCGACTTGGCAAAAATAATATTTGTTGTTGTTGTTGTTGAAGCCTGGTACCAGTATAACTAATCAAAACGGTACCAATAATGTGTACAGTTATTTTGCAGGAGGAATAATTTGTGTATTTTTTGTTCTTAGATGAAATGTCGCAATTCTAAAGTGATATTCAGCAGGAGGAATAGTCGGTAAAGCGAATGCAGAGATAAGCCGACGGAGAGAGGTGCCAGAGTGAAAGGACGAATTCGGAGACTGGAATGCTATCTCCGAAACAGCTTCATGTGTTATGTGGTTGAGTATAAGAGAGGAAAGGTATGGTATGTTGTGAGTGTGGTGGTGTTATGAGTATAAGGGAGCAAAGGTATGGTATGTTGTCGTGAGTGTGGTGGTGTTAAGGTTAGCTGACTTCTAGACCTATTCTGTTAGTGTATTAATGGATTGAATGAGAAGGAAAATGTGATGTCTGGTGAGTGAGAGTCGTAGAGTAGTGTGATCAATGCGCACACTCCTGTAAAGGGGATGCTACCGATCTGTAACTAAAACATTATTGTGTATTGTTTGATTTGGATGAACCTCGATGGCAGGTCAGGATTTGACATCATTTGGATGGTGCATACATGTCCTAGAAATGTTGTTATATATAATAAAATGTAAAATGTATAAAGAGATACTAATTTCAGTCTGTCACAAGCATAAAGGTGCATTGTATGTTGTAGATTTAGAGTCATCCGTTTCTAAAATGTTTATTGTGTTAGGATGTTAAAGTAGTTTAATATTTAATAACCTGTGGTAGGTAATTGTGAGCTGTATAGATAATTTCTTATTTTTTTGTTAGAACACTTTCAAGGGGTATTAATTTCAGTGTGTCACAAGCACAAAAGTTCATTGTATATTGTAGTTTTAGGATAAAGTTTCTAATATTTTCACTGTGATAGGATGTTAGAGTAGCCTACTATTTGATATTGTAATTATGAGCTGTATAGATTGTTTATTATTCCTTTTGTTTTTTTTTACACTTTCATGTTTTGTATGAGGGACGACAGGTACAATGAATAGCACGAGTATGGGCTGTCTATAGAAAAGAGATAAATGTTGATGTTGTATGTGTAGAAAACTAGGGTGTATAATTTTAATGTAAGAATTTCCTTTTGTCTGTAATGTTGCGAGATGCACGGAAGGCTAACTGATTGGGTGTCGTAACGCCCATACCGCTAGCGGGCCGAGCTGACGATGCCATGGCGACAGGCGACAGAGCCGCGGCACTCCCCACTCCACTGTCGGACGGGGTACACTCCACGCGCCCGCTACAGCAGGTCAACGGCCTGGGGCGACACGCACGTACCACTGGCCATTCATGAGTTCCGCCACCCTTACGACAGGGGAAGGTATCCCGCGGAAGCAACAGCGGGTGGTTTCTTCTGCTCAACGGCGCGCGCAGCGGCGCTACTGCAGAATGGACGAGGCGCGGCAGAGCCCGGCGAGCATTTTTTTTACCAGCAGCTAATAACTAGTACTGGACTGTGGAGCCGTGAAACAAGATGACTGCGACTTTCCATAATGTGGAAAGTGAAGGACTGGTGTTTCCACGTTGTGAGTGGTGGAAAAGATTTTGTCTTTAGCAGACAGGACGATAGTTTTGTTTTGACCACTGAATGGTGGGATCCATAAACTTTTGGCAGTGACTTGTTAAGTGTGCTTTGTGAATTGCATGTGGGACACTTGGTATACTTAGAGGACAGTTGTCGTTTGGTGAACAATTATTGTATGAAGGCAAGAAACTAGAGTGGGACATTGACATTTGCGTCTGTAGTAGGAGACATTTCTTGAACTGGTGCGGGAATAAGTGCTGTTTGTTGAAACTTACGACTTTTAATTACACCATGAACTGAAAGGACAGAACCGTGGGTAATAGTAGTTGTAGGGCCATTTTTTTGGACGAACAGATTCGTGTGGATGGTACTCTGACAGTGACTATGACATTTGTGTTTAATGTGAGATACAGTTTACTGTTCAGTGCGTGTTCAAAATGCCGATTTGAGTGACTCTAAGACTTTCGTCCGGGTAACCATGGGAGAGCTTTGACACCGAGACAGTGGTTCTAGGAAAACTATCAGCAACTTTTTGACCCCAAGAAAATCACAGAATGAAAGGTTTCCGTGTGACTCGCAAGATAGGGAATAATGTATTTGTAATTGTGTAAATGTTTTTTTATGTGTTTCATTCCTGAAGGGACAGCAAGTGTAATTGTATTTCATCAACATTTGTGTTTAGAATAGTTAGTGTTTGTTTTTTGTCTGTTCTGGGTTATCAAGTTCACGTAGCATGTTTATTAGAATATTTGGTACAATGATGCTCTAATTATAAGCCGGTGGCGTAATACTAACGTAGCGGTTCATGTAGCATTGATCAGTAAGGTTGTCACAGGGGACAAGAGTTTGCATTGCACAACAAATATCGGAATTAACTGATGTATTTTGATGTCGTCCATAGTAATAATCTTGTTGGTGTTTTGACTGAAGCCACTTATTTTTATTATCACAGTGGTGACATTTCACATTAAAGTGTAACGAAGGCTAGTCGAAATGCAAGTTCTTGTCGTCTATATGTGTGACAACAGAGAAAGTATTTTTTATTTGTTTTAGAATTATTGAAATTTGGATTACTCATAAAAATAACGAAGATCCCAGTAACTAAAGCAAAATTTTATCTCAAGATTATTTTTTCATTTCTATGATGTGATGTTTTATTTGTCATGTAGATTGTTGTAAATTAGTATGTGTACGTTACTCCGGATTGTGGAGAGTACAATAATGCAACAACTGCCAATTTGGTAAAGTAACAACATTTGGTCGTCAATTTGAGGTCACCAGGGGCTAAGGTCTCCTCCTGGTTACTTTGATGATTTGCTACGTTTGTTCTAATACAGTTTTCTTAAAAAAATGTTCGGAACTACCCTCGCATTGCAAGGATAGTACCGTGCCATTTTTTTCTGCATGGGTAGCCGGTGGTGAAAGGGTACAGTACCGCCCAACATTGAAAATAGGTACGAAATTCTTGTCAGAACAACACATTTTTTGTGTAAAAGTAATTCAATTTCAATTAATACAGCGAAGCCGGATACCAGTGTGGGAAAGAATGACAATTTATTTATTTAATTGATCACATGTGCACTCCCTCAAAATAAATCCCTACATCCAGTTTGGTGAGATCTGTGAAAGGAATGAATGTATGGTCGTCTGCTAACCACAGATGGTGAATCGGAATATATGATCATCTTTGAGTCGATCCTTTGGCTACCTTTGGTGAGACCAAAGAGATGGAAGTTACCAGAGCTTTGAGCGTCTGAAATGTGGCTGACCAATAAGGTTGCAGGGTGCTTCTCCCACTTCGAGAGAGGTGCGAGAGAATCAGAATACGGCCATGTTTCAGCACTCTGCCGCTGAACCTTCTGCTGTAAAGACCTGTTTTTTTTGTTGTGCTCCGTGATGAAAGAGTGGAGGCATGGTATGGATGTGGAATATTTAAGAGTAGTTAGAATTAATACTTTCTCTTTCACAGGACCTTTTGTGGGGAAAATTACAAAGTGAGGCAGGTAATTTTAAGGGGATTGTAGTAAACCAACGGTCACAAAGAGCCCACGTGTAGTTGTAAGTTGAGATACTTCCGTGAGTTTAAGCTGAAATATTTAAGAATTAATAGCGTGTGTACAATAAGCTGAAATATTTAAGAATTAATAGCGTGTGTACAATAAGCTGAAATATTTAAGAAATAGCGTGTGTATCATAAGTTGAAGTATTTAAGAAATATCATTCCGTGTGACGCTGAATTTAAACTCTGAGAGAGAATCAAGGTGAGTCGGCCGTTTTTCCAGCAACGCCACTTGGCTTGCATTGCACAGGAAGACGTGCGTTTATCTCCAGAGTTCACAGTAGGAAAGTAGAATTACAAAGTGGGGCAGTGTCGTGTGAAACTGGGATAAATATTGATTGAAGTGGGAAAGCGGAAAGTGATGAAGTTGTAACCGTTCTTTGTGTAATATTTCATATTGTTGTGTTGTGTATGTCTTGTAATTTGGGTATGTGTGTTTTGCATGGGAGTAGCAAGGTAGTTTCGAAAGATTTGTGGGTATGCCTGTTCCTTCTGTATCGCTCGATCTGGAGGAAAGTTTCGTGAGGATTATTGTGAGAGGCGAAGTGTGAGGTATATTAAAAGATCCACCATCCGATCCAGGGAGTGCACTGTTGCGGTAAATAGATTACGAGACCATAGTATAGAGATTCACTAACGTAAAGCCATGCCCACTGGGCGGAATTTCTCATGTGATTTTGTTGTAGGTTGTAAAATTTGTGTGTTTAGGAATAAATCAAATAGTGAAAAGAAAGAGATTGGTGGCCTTTTTTCATTAAATTGTATGTTATTGTAATGCCCCGAATTTATATAAAAGCCGTTAAATCAAAGACAAAAGGTAAATGTGGTATTGCCAGTGCGTAGTGTACAGTCAGAGTTCTATAAATCACTGATAGTCAGATGCGTGTTTCCGTTGCGTATTATTCATACAGGAGGATAATTTGTAACTAAATAGTAAGATACGAGAATTCATGTTGCTCGATAAATTAAGGAAGATTCCACTCGCTTGGCAAACCACACATCTTGCAGGCCTGACTGCTTGATGCCACAGTATGAGAAAGGCAAGTGGGTGCCTCTCACTGTAATCCGGTGTGAGATGAAAACATAGTTTACCAAGTTACGTAGCACGGATAAATATGCTGTAAGGTGGCTCTGATATCATCAGACGGCTTCTGGAAGGCCCATCTTATAGCACTGAAACAAATGCAGAATTTTTGTGCACATAAAATAAGTAAAGTACAAACTTTTACTGGCCCATAAAGTTTTCTTCATATCAGTGACATGGCGTGCTTTAGAAGGGAAGAGAAGGAAACCAGCGGAAAAATGCTCTTACCGAAGCACAAAAAAGGTTAATAATGCTCCTGTTTCTTAAAAGACCCTGACTGAAAAGTCAGAATAAAATTTTCCCAACAAAAAGGTTGCTCTTCTTTTACGAAAGAGGGCGACAGCGACAGCGGCGAAGAGATGCAAAAGTAATAAATACTGGCAGATAGTAGACAGGTATTGTGGTGTGGAAAGAGTGAAGGAGACAATGTCAGTGTGAGAGAAAATGAGGGACACAGTTACAGTTGAACATAGTTGACAGAAGTACACTCCTGGAAATGGAAAAAAGAACACATTGACACCGGTGTGTCAGACCCACCATACTTGCTCCGGACACTGCGAGAGGGCTGAACAAGCAATGATCACATGCACGGCACAGCGGACACACCAGGAACCACGGTGTTGGCCGTCGAATGGCGCTAGCTGCGCAGCATTTGTGCACCGCTGCCGTCAGTGTCAGCCAGTTTGCCGTGGCATACGGAGCTCCATCGCAGTCTTTAACACTGGTAGCATGCCGCGACAGTGTGGACGTGAACCGTATGTGCAGTTGACGGACTTTGAGCGAGGGCGTATAGTGGGCATGCGGGAGGCCGGGTGGACGTACCGCCGAATTGCTCAACACGTGGGGCGTGAGGTCTCCACAGTACATCGATGTTGTCGCCAGTGGTCGGCGGAAGGTGCACGTGCCCGTCGACCTGGGACCGGACCGCAGCGACGCACGGATGCACGCCAAGACCGTAGGATCCTACGCAGTGCCGTAGGGGACCGCACCGCCACTTCCCAGCAAATTAGGGACACTGTTGCTCCTGGGGTATCGGCGAGGACCATTCCCAACCGTCTCCATGAAGCTGGGCTACGGTCCCGCACACCGTTAGGCCGTCTTCCGCTCACGCCCCAACATCGTGCAGCCCGCCTCCAGTGGTGTCGCGACAGGCGTGAATGGAGGCACGAATGGAGACGTGTCGTCTTCAGCGATGAGAGTCGCTTCTGCCTTGGTGCCAATGATGGTCGTATGCGTGTTTGGCGCCGTGCAGGTGAGCGCCACAATCAGGACTGCATACGACCGAGGCACACAGGACCAACACCCGGCATCATGGTGTGGGGAGCGATCTCCTACACTGGCCGTACACCACTGGTGATCGTCGAGGGGACACTGAATAGTGCACGGTACATCCAAACCGTCATCGAACCCATTGTTCTACCATTCCTAGACCGGCAAGGGAACTTGCTGTTCCAACAGGACAATGCACGTCCGCATGTATCCCGTGCCACCCAACGTGCTCTAGAAGGTGTACGTCAACTACCCTGGCCAGCAAGATCTCCGGATCTGTCCCCCATTGAGCATGTTTGGGACTGGATGAAGCGTCGTCTCACGCGGTCTGCACGTCCAGCACGAACGCTGGTCCAACTGAGGCTCCAGGTGGAAATGGCATGGCAAGCCGTTCCACAGGACTACATCCAGCATCTCTACGATCGTCTCCATGGGAGAATAGCAGCCTGCATTGCAGCGAAAGGTGGATATACACTGTGCTAGTGCCGACATTGTGCATGCTCTGTTGCCTGTGTCTATGTGCCTGTGGTTCTGTCAGTGTGATCATGTGATGTATCTGACCCCAGGAATGTGTCAATAAAGTTCCCCCTTCCTGAGACAATGAATTCACGGTGTTCTTATTTCAATTTCCAGGAGTGTAGTAGGACAAAGTTCATAACCCCACTCTGGATTGTTGCCAAAATTTATTCAAGACGCTGGCGATAAATATGGCAACATTGCAATCATGTCGTAGCGGGAAATTCAAATTTTGGCGGAAAATAGGTCAATTGGGCTACCTCCACTAACCTAACCCCATCCCTTCCCCACTCCCCTCCCCCATAAAATGACGGGATGTTCAACTTTTTGCAGATAAAAAGGTCACTTGGGCTACTTCCACTAACCTAAGTCATCTGATCGTCACCTCTTTCTTTGAACTTGTGGGAAAAGGACTCAGCCTGTGCTTGGCTGCTGGATAGGATGTACATAAGTCTTTATTTAAACAGTCTTATTACAACAGTTTGAGGCAGTAGCTCCATCCAGTGCGTTCATCATGAGGTCCAGAGTCCAACTGACATAGTACACAGTGCCACCACCAGAGTTGTTCTGGGGCAAAATTATGGGGAAAGGAGTCAGCCTGTTCTGGGCTACTGGATAGGAAGGACTGTACTTTATTTTTTTCAAAACAATTTTTTTAGGGATGGATTTCAGATAGTTTATTTATTACACTGATACAAAACCCTTGCTCTGAGGTGCTTCAACTCACAATACACACCCTACAGACCTGCAAACTACTCGTAAGGCACCAAAATAATGCAGTACACTGAAGGATACACACGCAAACAACTCGGAAATTGTCAAAATAATGTTTGTATAACACTCTGCAAATAAACTCACTAATTCTAAACTGTCCAAATAATGCAGTAAACAGCATGGAGACCTGCAAACTACTCATAAATTGCCGAAATAATGCTATATAATGCCTTGCAAAATACATATAAATTGAGTGAAAATACACCGAAATGAGAGGAAACTTAGAAGCTGCTTACGCGTCTTTTGAAATAGAAGTGCCAGGAACCAGGAAAACAGTCATTCTACTGTCTGTCTATTGAGGTAACAGTGACACACGTGAGTTGACTGCTTTATTTGATGCTTTTCAGAAAAACATGGAACCATCTGCCTCTAAACTTACATACATCCGCAATAAAGGAAGAGAGAAAGTGAATGGAGTGATCAGCTGCTATGGAGCTGTAACAAGGTACGATTTAGTGGCAGACTGATGCTGTATTCTAGAGAGGGAGGAAGATGTTGCTGCAGGTCATATGATAATTTTTACCGTTGTTCTGTCAGGATGCTGCAGTTGTGTGACATAGCCTGCGTTCGACTCGTATACAACCATGTGTTCTGGTTGTGACTTAGAGCACTGCCTACCTGTGATCGTTAACAACAAGCCTCTCGGTCATGTAATACTGGTAATTTTCGCCTCACAAACATTAGTATACGCTCAATAGTAAACGCCTGATGGCCTGAAGTTGTCAAACAATTGTAATGTAAGAGAAATGAACCGTCGCATAGCAGCAACAGAATCTATTATTCTCTATCATTGCCACTCCTGCGCAGCAACTGTAAATCTTTATGTACACGTATCGATTAATGATATAAAAAGAATTGTTGTTTCAAGACAAATGAGGCCTTGGGCGCTTCACCTTTTACTGTTTCTATTCCATGAAAGGCAGACATGGACTTGCTGCGCTCTGGAATCTGTGTTTTATAATTTGTGGAAAATATTATGTAAATGTGCTAATTGTTTTCTCAATCAGAGGACATATATGTTTATGTAATGAATTACGAGCACGGACCATTAAGATGGAATTAATCTCAAGTATTGCCTGTTATGTACTAAGCTTTTGTTAATATGAACCGGCTATTGTAACTGTAATATAAAAAGGTATGTACCATTAAAAAGCGTGTGTTATATAAAGTGTGCTTGTTTAAACAAATTATCCTTAAGTATCTCCATCTCCTCATTACTTGCATGTTAATCATTTTGTATCAGTTTATCTCCAGAACTTACGATAACGCTGATGGACCGAACGCAGCATTGAGGCAGGAAGAACATTATCGTTTTCCTATCATTTCTGAATCAATCCATTTGAATTGTATGGTGTTGTTTTTCTTTTAAAGTCAGTAAATCGTTAGCTCCATTAGCGTCGATGCGGGTATGACCGCAACGCGGTCACGAAAATGCGCGGAAATGAGGATGTTTCTTCCTAACATCCTCAAACAAATTGATCTGCTGCTCTGTGTCAAAAGAATGTCAGGTATTTAAAAATATTTATCAGGTGAAATAATCATTACAGTGACCTGTTACTATAAGACAATACAATCTGATTATCTTGCCAAGTTATACACAAAATTTCATTGTATCTTCAAAACTATATATTTCATAACACTACATCCACGTGTTCTGGATGTGACTTAGAGCACTGCCCACTTGTGATCGTTAACAGCAACCTCTCGGTCATCAGACGACTTGCACCTCATGTGTGATGAAACATGACCATCCTGTTTCGACAGATTTCTTCACACGAACCAAGATTTATGTGACTTACTCCATCCCTCTGTCGTATCTTCGGTATAAAATCGAGACTTCAGTTTCATCACTAAGAAGATACTAAGTTAGCGACAGGTATTTGTGAGGCACTGCAATCCCCATGTATACATCTGCTTGGCAGATGTGTTGTTTACAGAGTTAATGGCAGCATGAAGTGTGATTTCACACGTCGGACACCTCCGCTATGCCAATATCTTTTTCCTTGTAAGAGGTATTCTCGGTTAATTATGATCATTTTATAAAGGACTGATGTGGGAATAGTATAATTTCTGAATCATGACCAGATGTGAACAGTGTATGCTATACATCTCTGTAAAGCTATATTGTGCGCGTATCACACAGAGCCGATGTTTTAACGAAGTAGTTTTTTTATTTTACAATTACTCTCCATATTTTATCGTAGAGGAACCTGCAAGAAGGATGTATGTCGTGCGCTGTAAATATATTTCTTAGAGTGGGATATTTGCAGCGCTGCATTCCACATGACTGACAGGTCGGAAACCAAAGCGATTTAAAATTACAGCCTGTTTTAAGTGCAGAACCGTGTAGCCTTAGTAAAACTTGTGTTTGTGTTCTCTTTCACCAATACCTTCCTGGAGGTGATTCCAGACACTAGAACTCTTTACAATTGATAGGGTAGTTGATTCACGTAAAATGCTTCAAACCCCATCCGCCTAGAGCTCCATCAACACAAAACAACCTATTTCTTGTTCTTCTTAACCATCTGCTATTACATCACAGCACTTTCAAATCTGTTACTGTACAGTGACAAGGGGTTCTAACCACCTCGACATGGATGCAGCTGGAGCATTCTTGTGCAGTTGGATGGGCGAGGACTCGGCAATCTCCATTCATTCACGAGGCAAGCAATGTAGGAGTCGACTTCGGTCAGCTACAGATTAGATCGGAAGGGTGCTGCAGCTCAGGTTGGTCAAATACAGTGCGAGGAGGTCTTTCAGTGTCTAATTTTATCCTAAGACTGCGAGAATGCTCTGTGGCTCCCATCTGCATAGAGATAGATCTTAAATTATGCTCTATGCTCAACGTGCTATAAATATATAGAGCACTGTCTGTCATACTTTGATGATGTATATGTTCGAGAATTAACAATGAATGGACATACTGCACAGTCATTCGCAATGATACTCGTTAAGCTATTCTGTGTCTGTGACAGATGACTTGAAATGTAGAGGTCGTCGTATGGAAACGTTCCACAACGACGCCAAATTCTTCCAGTTTCCTTATGTTTATTTAAAATCATCCAGTGTGTGTGGCGTGTTATGGTAGCAGCAGTAAGAACATGATTTACACTGTTGAGCAGCTAGTTTTCTGTGAGAAGCAATGGATCAGAAAGGGTTAATGTCTGTTTAGAAAATCACAAATACCTCGAAGTCTTGGCAGGAAAAACAAAATTTATAGCAGTGTACAAAGCGTGTTACAGCGGAAAAAAAACAATCTTTCGTAGGGTCACAGGGAGCGTCTCTTGCAACTTATAGTATAGTTTGTAGGATACGATCATTGTCCTACAGTACAGGCGATGCAACTCTACACTAGTATGTGCAATGGATCAATACCTGTATATTTAATAGGATCCTCACATGTGCCTGTGTTTGCACGAAGATGGTGTTTGTTTTCGATATATGGGAGGAGAGAGATGTGGTGAAAATCTTGAGTTCTTTGTCGGATGAAGTTAGTAGAGTTTTGATAGATTGTAATTTTTTTCTGCTGGATGGTACAGAATAATGATGATAGCATGTGGGTGTGATTGACGTGAATGGGCCCTAAGGGACACTGTCTTTTGTACTACCTCGTTTTGCAGGAGCAGGCTTCGTTAGGCGTTGACCTTACATATCGTGCATAGTTGACAGAGCTACGGCAAACTGTTCCCATTTCCGCCGAATGGTCAAAACACTGTCGTGTCGCTGTAACTCAGCTCACTCTGGTTCTACACGGGTTGCAGGAGGTGGTCGACATAGTTCTCTCCGATTTATGCTCAGTTCACACTTAAACTGGAACGACCATATGTGCAAAGTTGCAGGAATGGCAGCAGTTGCAAGATGAATAGGGATTATCTATAATTTTACTGTAGCAGAAAGATTCGAAAAATTGTTTCGAGATATGAGAGTGCCAGAAATGTCATTCACTACTGACTGTAATCATTAGAGGACTTTTCCATAGGATCCAACGGAGGTATGTGTTTGAAAGGAACGACTTGATTCCAAATCAGAGACATCATTTCTACCAGAAATCGTACCACTAGAGATCTAAAAAGCTAGTGTACATTTCTTGCGATCTGAATCAGCACAGCAGCTACTGTTTGTGATCCTTCTCAATCAACCATCACCTATAACCCAGTGGATATATCATAGAACCTTTGACATGGCATCAAGACAGAATGCATTACAATTACTGGAGAAACGCCTAGCAGTGACATGAGAGGGTTGCAAATACCGCTTTAATGCCACATTCCTAAACCGAATCAATTTCTAAATTCGGAAATTGTATTAGGAATTTGCACCATCGGTGATGTGTAACTGCACGATTGGTCTGATGATATACTTTCTGGCGATCACCGTCTATCTTCAGTGTTATGGTATTTATCTGGAAAGACTACCTCATTCGGAGGTAGTGCCATATCTCGATTTATAAAGCCAGTGCAGCTTTTAACATCGATACTTGTGTGCACCAGAAGACCCAGGACCAATGGTAATATGGTCGTGTTTTTTGACATCTGGCAGTTTATAAGACGATTACGCCTCTCTTTCTAAGACCCAGTGATACCAATCGCAAGAAAAACTTATGAGACATGTGTACCCATCGCTGATTTTCGGTCGGTATTATTTCGTATCGCCAGCAATCAGTTATTGGTGAAGTATTATACTTAGTAGTAGGGGATGCATGATAGTTCACCTTGAGCATCAGGTTATAAAATATGTGTGTGTGTTCCAACATGAGGAAAGGAAATGACTATGTCCAGTTGTATGGAAGGTATAAATTTGAAGTGAAATGCTGTGATAGCAAAGGGAAAGTATGTCATGTCATAAGAATGGTATAGATACTTCTATTTCCAGAGCCACAGCCGTCAGCAGAGTATGTTTCTGATACTTCGCTCATTGTCGAATGTTGTCCCATTGAGACCGCGATGGTAATATTTAATTGTAAGTATAGAGATAAAATATGTATGCGGCCAGTTTCCTAGGGCGATTCTGTGTAGGGGTGCGTGGCATGCAGTGCCGACGGCCTATGGAGCGGATGATTCACGTTTCCCGCTAATGGTAGGAGCCGTCTGAATGGAGAGGTCTGTTAGGACACAGGAATTTAGCTGATTTAACTGTTTCGTCCTCTAGACGGCCGAATAGCTATGTGTTGAATAGGTTTCAAATGTTCAAATGTGTGTGAAATCTTATGGGACTTAACTGCTAAGGTCATCAGTCTCTAAGCTTACACACTATTTAACCTAAATTATCCTAAGGACAAACACACATACCCATCCCCTAGGGAGGACTCTAACGTCCACCGGCATCAGCCGCACAGTCCATGACTGCGAATAGCTTTCGTGATCGCGTGGAAATTCAAAAAGATTCAATATTGTCGTATGTTTGCGCTGGGCCATTATTCCCACACATATAAATTGTATGATTGACTGCTTCTGCACATTTCGCGCCTTTATTTAGTTGAAAGGACATCGATTTTGGTATGTGCATGTATTGCGGACACACAACATACTACAAATATCAACCCGCAACAGCATGTAACAGATGAAAGATGGGCGGAAGACACGTTTGCTGGTTCTCCAGACATGAGAAACACCGTAGTTGACTTTGTAAATTATAGGTATGATTTGGAATCTATTACACCCCTGGAATCGGTATTCGCCAGTGGAAATATCAGTTTCCTCTATTTCTTTCGAGTCTTCACGTAAAGGTCTTCACAGACAGGATAAGTTCTAGTTACTCAGTGGTTTATAGCACGCTCCACGTCGCTAAGGTTTCGAGTTTCTAGTGAAATAATATAGAGTCTATGTCTTTGGAACTATACTGTTCTAGCGATACTGCTATGTAAGCGATATTGCTGTGTTGTTGATATCGAGAAGTATCGCACAAATGGATTAAGCAAGCAAGCAGATCGTGGACAGAAACACTAATGATTATCTGCTGGGGGGAAACGAGCCCAACATTGCGCAACATTTCAGAGAGTGGCTTCAGTCCGCTGAGGGCGCTCTGATCACATGTCGAGGGCAGATGACTTGTAACTGTTGGCTGCGGTGGATGACTGCCTAACCTCACGGGAAATGTCTAGTGGTGTGAGGAGTATATACAGTGCATGTGCTTATGCTGTCTGTCTTCATGGTATATGTACGAGTGTCTGGTGGTTGATAGCAATATGCTTGATGCAAAAGGGCAGATTTTGTATGTGCAGGATACGGACTGTATATTTACTACATCAACACGATATGCGATGATATATTGCTGGGTTGGAAATTGGTTTCATGCTGTAATAAAACAAGCTTCCATCCTTAGTGGCAGGACAGTGTAATTGAGAAAGAGTCTTTCTATCAGTAGGCCACTTTTGTGGGGTTCACTGTCAGTGCTATATGGCGATCTGTACAAAATAAAGTCTCATCTGCAAAAAGAAAACGGCAGACAGTGCTTCCCCACTGGCATTACCAGCAGTTTGGTGGCTAAATTCAGTAAGAACCAATCAGAATGCTCCATTCATTCAGAAGACTTCCTTTGCACTGGGACATAGGAGCCTCTACATAGTGGTGAGGACGTTTACCCTTTTTGACATATTTGGTAATAGCAGGACTTAATGATTTCCAGGATGGATAACACGTGATGGATGGGGTGCCACATTAGGACCATCAGGAGGAATGCATTTGGCGTTACTCTGTGCTATTTTCGTAAACTGGTCCTGTTAGGACAAGAGTTTCCGTGCAACCAAACTGAGACATCATTGAAGCTCATACAAAAGTGACAGTTAACTATTTCTGGGACACTTTACAATTTCCGTGAGGTAGACTTGGGTCTTATTTACATAGCCAGGTGACGTCAGCATAACACTGAGAACACTAAAGCTGTGCCTGCGATGGTGAGTCACTATGAAAACATTTTGTTGTGATGCGTCAGCCACACTGGACACGTAAACATGTTCACAACAAGATGCTTCTCGCATGTCCCGTTAGGATCGCTAGGAACAATGCACCCTGTGCTATTCTAGGAAGTATTGCAACACATATCTATAGCATGGCTGTTATTTACATAGACATGTGACGTCGGTATTCGCTGACAGAGAGATATCGTACCAGGAACGGTAAACACATGCATGTGGCTGAGAGGCGTCTTACATATGGGACCAGCGTGAGTGAACTGCCCGGTGTGCACACCTTGCTGTTCTGTAGGGGCCAGTTTCCTGATACCTCAAGCTTGACGATTGTTGGGAAGTGTTTTTCGCGTGCAGTGACTGTTTGTACACTGCATTATTTTCAGCTGCTTAAGCAGTGTGAGCATGTTTTCATAGTGTTACACGTGTATTACCTTTTCATAATTTACATGTTTTCGTGTCTGTTCCATTATTTTGTGGACAGGTGTGCAGACTATGCAGTGCATTAGTTCCACAGTTGATGATTAGTAAGTGTGTTTACAAAGCCTTCTACATGCATTACTTTGACAATTTACGATGTTTTTTGTCTCTACATATCAATGTACTGCATAATTTCGCTGAATTACGAGTAGTTTGCCGGTCTGTAGACTACATACTGTGACCCCAGGCTCGCCAGGGAGAGTGTTTTGTATCACTGTAATAAATAAACTACGTGAAATCAGTACTTAAATAAATTTTATGCATTATTTTGACAGTTTATAATTAGTGTGCATATCTGTACATCAATGTACTGCATTATTTTGGTAGTTTATGGTTAGTTTGCAGGTCTGTACGCTCTATACTGCATTATTTGGACAGTTTGGAATTAGTGAGTGTGTCTGCAGAGCATTTCACATCCCTTATTTCAGCTTCCTTCAAAAAAATGTGTGCAATATATTATGGGACTTAACTGCTAAGGTCATCAGTCCCTTACCTAAGGACAAACACACACACCCATGCCTGAGGGAGGACTCGAACCTCCGCCAGTACCAGCCGCATAGTCCAGGACTGCAGCGCCCTAGACCACTCGACTAATCCCGCGCGGCATTTCAGCTTCCTGCCACGACGTTATTGCGATGTTGCCACATCTATTGACGCCATCTTTTATCTGCCATTTTTAATAACTTTGGGAACAATGCAATGTGGGGTGGTAGATAGGTTGTCCTACTACTGACAGAAAGAGAACAGTGCTAGAAGAAGTGTGAAGAACACAGTGACAGTGGAAGAGAAACAAAGAGAACCAGGAAGTGGAAGCAGGTAAGTGACAGTGATAATGATAGAGTCTATGGCAATGAGAATGTGCAAGAGAGAGACAGAGACATTGAGAAAAGATAGCAGCACTGTGGAGGAATGAATGAGACAGTTGTATTAAGAGGGAGACATTGAAAGGACGGAATGAAGGAGAGTGTGGCTCTGATGCAGGAAATAGTGACAGTCACAGAGAGTGGACAAATCGAAGTTTTTGGATATGAGCGACTTGCAGCGATGGACTAGTCCTAGTGAGAGGTGAGCTGCATGCTAAGTAGAGGACGAATATACCCTAAAAAGCCAAAGAAACTGGTATAGGCGTGTATTCAGAGATACGTAAACAGGCGGAATACGGCGCTGCGGTCGGCAACGCCTATATAAGACAACAAGTGTCTGGCGCAGCTGTTAGATCGCTTACTACTGATACAATGGCAGATTATCAAGATTTAAATGAGTTTTAACGTGATTTTATAGTAGGCACACGAGCGATGGGACGTAACATCTCCGAGGTATGAAGTAGGGTTTTCCGGTGCGATCATTCCACGAGCGTACCGCGAATATCAGGAGACAGGTAAAACTTCAAATCTCCGACATCGCTGCAGCCAGAAAAATATCCTACAACAAAGGGACAAACGACGACTGAAAAGAATCGTTCAACGTGACAGAAGTGCCACCCTTCATCAAATTGCTGCAAATTTCGATGCTGTGCCATCAAAACGTGTCAGCGTGCGGACCATTCAACGAAACATCCTCGATATGGGTTTTTGGATCCGAAAGCCCACTCGTGTAGCCTTGATGACTGCACGACACGAACCTTTATGCCTCGCCTAGCCCCGTCAGTACCGACATTGGACTGTTGATGACCGAAAACATGTTGCCTGGTCGGACGAGTCTCGTTTCAAACTGTACCGAGTGGATGGACGTGTACGGGTGTGGAGACAACATCATGAATCCATGGACGCTGCACATCAGCAGGGGACTGCTCAAGTTGATGGAGGCTCTGTAATGGTACTGGCCGTGTACAGTTGGAGTGATAAGGGGTCCTTGATATGTCTAGATACGACTCTGAAAGCATCCTGTCTGATCACCTGCATCCATTCATGTCCATTGTGCATTCCGACGGACTTTGGAAATTCCAGCGGGACAATGTGACGCTCGACACTTCCACAATTGCTGCAGACTGGCTCCAGCAACACTCTTCTGTTTAAGTACTTCCACTGGCTACCAAAGTCCTCAGACATAAACATTTCTGAGCGTATCTGGGACGCTTTGCAACGTTCTGTTCAGAGGGGATCTCCGCCCCCTCCTACTCTCACGGGATTATGGATAGCCACGCACGATTCAAGGTGTCAGTCCCCTGTAGTTCTACTTTAGACATCATTCAAGTCCATACCACGTTGTGTTGCGGCACTTCTGTGTGTTCGTGTGTGCCCTACATGGTATTAGGCAGGTGTAGCAGTTGTTTTGGCTCTTCAGTGTATATTTGTTCTTTTGGACGTGTCCAGAAGAGTAGAAAGGACATATATCTAAACAAGGCGATGGCTGCCAATGATCTCTTCAGTGCAGATGCACTCGAGCACGAACACTTGTTACGGGAATCGGTGGGATGCCGCGAGTAATGAGTCTTAATGACAGGGCCACTACAGCTTTAGTGTGTGGTATAAGCTGATAATTTGGGTCTGACGGGAGACGTATTTGGATATTATATGCATTTGCGGTGACCACTGCTTCCAGATGGCGTAGTGGTCAGCGCATCTCCCCAATAACCAGAAGACCTTGTTCAAATCTCGGGCTGGTACATATTTTCAACTTGCCCGACTGATGTAAATCAATATTCACTGGCAGCTAATGTCTTTATTTCCTTTCTGTCCTGAGCGCGAATATTTACGCATAACAAAATTTTGGAATTTTTTTTTAAATGTATTGAGGAAGATAGAATGTGGCAGCTGGTACCCCACTTTTCAGTCAGTCTTTTAATAAACAGTTTCATATTAGCCTTTCTTGTGGTAAGGTAGGAACATTTTTCCGCTCATAAATATGAATTAAGAAATGGAAGTTGACACAATTTCAGTCAAGCGACTGACGGTTTACGAAGCAGTAGAGGAAATTTAGCTCTTGCGCCTACATGTGCACGACTTCGTTGTGTTCCTCATAATTTGCTCTCTACTTTCTTTCTTTTCACATTACTTATTTTAATTATTTGACTATAAAGCGTATTCAAGTGAAACTGCACAATTTCAAAACTTTTCTTTATGTCCTCTTTCTTTTTACCTTTAAAGATTTGAATGCAAGTGGAAAAGAAATTACGAGCTCAAGAAATTATAAAACGCAGGAAAGCAAAGAAGTGAACATAAAAAATGTAGATTGCGTAGAACTGGAAAATGTTTGAAATCTACGGAAGAAACTGATGAATGTGCCAAAAAAATATTTGAGACTTTTTTTGGTCCAGACATTTAAAACACTTTTAAATCCGACCCAGTTATATATTCTATATATTCTGGCTACCTCTCCCACAATCAATAGCATTAACCTTCACGTTTACGAAATATCTGAACTGTTTACATGGACTCAGTGAACAAATTGTACATCAGTCACTCTTTCTGTTGGATTGTAGCAAATCAGCGAGGGACGCTGACTAGTAGTGTAAAGGTCGCGACATTTTTGAAATTTACGACGTGTATGACTATGAAGTGTGTCAACAGGTTGAGTGAAATGACTTTTCATTAATTTAAAATATTTTCTTTAAGAGTTGAAGAGTAGATTTTGATATGCAGGAAATCTTTCCGCGCCATATTATGTTGTCTGCCGTAACAGAAGGCAGTATGTGTGTGTCCATCAGTCAAATTGAGAATTTTTATTATGTTGTGGTAGGAGTTGAGACAATCTGTAGTGACACCGAAACGTAATTTTTCAGATCTTTCCACTTCAATATATACTGTTCTAAATTTAATTTTGGAAATACATACTTGCATCAAAATTTGCGACACGGCTAATTTTAAATGTAAACATTTCTAAAGAGAGTTCTGATAACATTTCAGAATATGTTACGGAAATCACTTATTGAGCGTTCTGTTGGAATGAATTTCACTTACTTTTTGTACCCCTAGTTGCCCTTCTACAATACGTATAACAAGAATAGCCTTATCGATCTAGTTCTGGCTACTACATAAAATATTTTCATTGTGAGTAGAAGAGTAGACTTCTGTATGCAGGAAAACTTTCCTCGCCATATTGTGTTGCCCGCCACAATAGAAGGTACATTTATTACGCGAGCAAAACGTTATCGGAAAATCAATGGACTGTGAATATACACACAAACGTTGTGTTAAATTGCCGTTTATAATCGGTCCTCGCAGTTTGCTAACGAACCGGGCTATTTGGGAGGTGACAGATTTACAGTAAAACGGTGTATGAAATATTTAAGAGCGCCTTCCTCTCGCGCACTTTACGAGCTAAACGCGTTGAAATCAAGCCCTTTAACTTTTGCATATTTTACTATTTTGAAGCGAAACCAAACAAACATTTTCGGCATCTAAATGCGTGCTAAACTCCGGTTGTATTCAGAAAGACTCTATTAACCATTTTCTGAACTCTGTAACTGTACTTCAAATGTTTGTTTGAGAAGGGATAAGTAAATTGCAATAGAAATCACAGAAGGTATTTTGTTTCTAGGCCACATATTCTATCCAAAAATTAAAAATGACGCATACTTCTTTTGTTGCGAGCAAACAATATGTTCCATTAGCTCAATAAGGGTACCGAACCACACCCGCGTGTTACTGGAACTATCGAACAAAGGAGAGTAAAAGAAATAAATGTGTGCTTTTGTAGTTCCATGTCTGTTACTCTACTCAGTAAATGATGATTTCTTTCGTTTGATTTGATTCTCATGTCATAGAACTGGCAGTAAAAACAAAAAACAAAAACAAAAAATACAGAAAATATGGATTCAAGGTCCCGTCGATGGCGAACTGATTAGTGACAGAGATTTAGCTCAGATTGACGAAGGATATCGAAGGAAATCAGCAGTATCTTTTCCAAAGGAACCATGTCGACTTTTGTCTTAAGTGATTAAAGTGAGCCACAGATGACGTAACTCTGAGTGACAAGAAAAGGATTCGAATGACAGGCTTCCAGAATGCGAGTGTAGTGTATTATCAGACAGCCACCTCGCTTCTGTTAAACACACAACAGCAAAAATTAGTAACTCCGAAGACATATATAGCCCTGAAAATGGCTTCCCTTATGCGAATAAAAGAGTCTAAAAAATTCTACGGGTGTGTCATATCCAACTGAAGCTGCACATTGGTGATTATACCCTGTAGAACAAGCAAATGGCGGTACTAATAACCGCTGTATTTCACCTACTGTTCGAAAGAATCCTAGATATTTTCTATGAGATTAAGTTCGAGTGATTTACCAGGGCAGACGATGAGCGATGGCTTACCTGAGCCTTCGTCAAACAAGAAATGTACACTGTCTAAACAAATTTATTCAGATACACCTATCCATTGTGGAATTGGCCACTATATGTCACAAGATGTGGACCCATCAATATAAAACGAAGTGGGATTATTGTGTTGGGACAGCCAGCAGAGTAAAGCCTTTTGACTTGTCTCTTTTCATTCAATAATGTAACTGGAAGGGAGTAAGTTAGTTCGGTGGGATAAATGTGGCTACAGAGTTGTGTGAGCAGATTTCATTACCCCTTTTTAACAGTCTTGAATATAACATGGTACTGGCTCTATCAGTTTAGTTTTATGGACGAACTTTGGAACTGACATTCTGCAAATAACTGAGGATGCAGGATGCAAGTGCTACTCTTAGATGAAGAGGTTGGCACAGAGAGGAATTCATTGTGGGCCACATCAAACCAGTTGGAAGACTGGTGGTGACTCAAGGATGATATCGGTGTACGCTTGTGTCACCTTTTGGCTCCGTTACGTGCAGGTGAACCCCATAAGTACCGTTATGTCGCGAACCACGGGAGTCAAGGGGTGTTTGGCACAAAGCGCAGGATTCTGCACCCTAAATTTTATCCACACGTAACACTGTTTGGGTCTGAGCACTATGGAATTTAACTTCTGAGATCATCAGCCCCCTAGAACTTAGAACTACTTAAACGTAACTAACCGAAGGACATCACACACATCCACGCCCGAGGCAGGATTCGAACCTGCGAGCGTAGCGGTCGCGCGGTTCCAGACTGTAGCGGCTAGAACCGCTCGGCCACCCCGGCCGGCAACCACTGTTTAATGCAAGGCATAGGTACAGTAGAAAGCTACTGGAAAAACAATATTCCATTGAGATATGCTCATGTTTCATAAAACATAATAGTGATGTGCTTGAAAACATTTTAACTAATAGCGGAAATGGGGACATAATGGCCACACTAGGCAAACTTTTTTATTTTATTGTTTAAGTAAGTTGCAATCGATCTACAAACTTCAAAATCGTAGGATGCACAGTCAACCTGCTCAATTTTTTTAATTCTTATCCGACTAAAGGAAAGTACCTAAAGAATCAATAATCCAAGAAACAACCCAGTTACCGTTTTGTCCAACGGGGTAGGACGTAATAGTAGCTAAAATCACTAAATAAATTATGAAACCGGTTTTAACTTTGAAAACGTGAACGAAGATAAAAAAGGATTTATACGAATATACAACAAAATTAACTTGTTGAGAGAAAAAAAATATATTTTTCAAGAAAAAGACAACATTATTACTACAGAGACAAAGTGAAATACAGTGATGTAAAAACTTTTAGGCGCAGTCTTTACACAAACAGTCATTTTCGTCCTCTCTAACAGCCACGTACTGTTCGTGGGCCAACACTGCACATTTTGGGAACTTGTTTCCAACCTCAATGTTGAAGACCTTTTTCGGAAACAGACAGTCCAGCACTTTGCAATCATTCTAGTCTCCTTATTAAAATTATAAGAAAGATTATTTCTCTCGGTCAGCTCAAATGCTGCGCATCGCGGATCCTTAACTGACATGCCGAAAATATTTTTCTCCGACAAGTGATAGTCGTCAATTTCCTTTCTTGATTCGAGGTAAAATCGGACTGAAACCCTTCAGTACCTTCTTATTTTCGTTAAAGACGTAGCTTTTCTGCAAAACTCTTCCCTTCAACGTACTGAATAGAACTCAATAGGTGTTTGCAACAATTTTAAAAGTCATGCCGTCCTTCGCCGCCTGCATTGCTGTCTTCATGTGACGTCTCTCCCAAGGTTGACTGTTTCCTTTGTGCCTGTATGTGTACGCCATTGCTGTATGGGAAAAATAAATTGTTTGTATTATTTCTTTACTATACAGCGTCAGTCCGTGAAACTGTTACAGAGTTTCAGACGTGATAAAAGAGGGTAAATGTATGAATTGGCTGAAACGAACCCAGGCTCGGAAACAACCAAATCGAAAGCTGTAAACGAAACTCATTCTGATGCCTTTGACAGTGGACTTCAACTACTGCAAGCCGTTTGCTTTCCATATGTTGGAAGAAAGTAGTATGGACCAAAACAAGAAAGAAAAGTCCAGTAAACAAGAACTCTAAAGTGCATACCTTGACAAGTACGATCACTTATTCATCTTTGCTACTGTGAAACACGTCTCTTATTCTGAAAAAGTGTACGTAGCTCTCAAGAGCGCATCTTTGCTAGATAATGCTTTCTTGTTTTGGTCCATAGTACCTTCTCTCAAGACATGGGAAGCAAAATGCTTGCAGTAAAATGGATCCACTGTCAGAGGCATCAGGACGATTTCCGACCCTGTCGTTTCTGACCTAGGGTCCCTTACCTCAGATTGATACATTTACTCTTCCCCATCAAGCCAGAATGTTTGTAACACGGTAACACCATGTGTTTTGTTATTGTGTTCTTATTATATTTAGTACTCAGTGACAAAATGGCATTTTCCAGATATTCATTTTGACAATTTTCAATTAAAATCGAAAACCAAACGTACATTCTCAGACACTTCTTTCCCAAATTAAGGCCTATGTTGGATATTATTAGACTTTTCTTGGCCAGGAATGCATTTTTTGCCAGTGTTAGTTCACTTTAGATGACGTCCTTGCTCCGTTCGTCGGAGGGTTACTTTGTTGCCTAGGTAGCAGAATTCCTTAACTTCATCTACTTCTTGGCAATCATTCATGATGTTAAGTTGCTCTACTTTCGTCTTCCTTCAATTTACTCTCAATCCATGTCCTGTACTCATTAGACTGTTCATTCCGTTCAGCAGATCCTGTAATTCTACTTCACTTTCACTCAGGATGGAAATGTTAACAGCGAATCTACTCATTGATATTCTTTTACTTTGAATTTTAATTCTACTCTTGAAACTTAATGGCGAGTACACACATGTTGGAGATTAATAACTTTTCTCGAGACTAGAAATCAACTCTCTAGGAATCAGCATGGGTTTCGAAAAAGACGATCGTGGGAAACCCAGCTCGCGCTGTTCGTCCACGAGACTCAGAGGGCAATAGACACGGATTCCTAGGTAGATGCCATGTTTCTCGACTTCCGTAAGGCGTTTGACACAGTTATCCACAGTCATTGAATGAACAAAGTAAGAACATATGGATTATCAGACCAATTGTGTAACTGGATTGAAGGTAACAGAACGTACCTGATATCGTTGATAGAAGAAATAGAGAAGATCCAACGGAGAGCAGCGCGCTTCGTTACAGCATCATTTAGTAATCGCGAAAGCGTTTCGGAGGTGATAGATAAACTCCAGTGGAAGACTCTGCAAGAGAGACGCTCAGTAGCTCGGTACGGGCTTTTGTTGAAGTTTCGAGAACATACCTTCACCGAGGAGTCAAGCAGTATATTGCTCTCTCCTACGTATATCTCGCGAAGAGACCATGAGGATAAAATCAGAGAGATTAGAGTCCACACAGAGGCATACCGACAATCTTTCTTTCCACGAACAATACGAGACTGGAATAGAAGGGAGAACAGATGGAGATACTGAAGGTACCCTCCGCCACACACTCCGCTTGCGGAACACGTATGTAGAGATGTAGAGAGATAAAACGATAACAGGAGACGCCGCAACGTTGCGTAACGTGGAATACATTGCAACTGTTCATAATAGTGTATCACTTCGAACTTCAAACGAAATATTTCTCCTTTTTGAGGTTATGAGTCCAATGAGAGTGGAAGAACCCAAGAGTACATCACTGCTCACAGTCTCCTAGGTAACTAAACACGGGACTACAGATCACTGTCGCGTCATAACAAAGCCGCTGCTCACACGGCAGAGTGAATATTACCTTCCAGTCACAGCCCTGCAGTGAAACTGCTTAATGTTGTCAGTGTAGTATATATGCAAGCCTATATTAGCTTTTTCTGTTACACTGTTAGCTGTTGGCCATGAAGTGACGACCTGTGCAGTTGCTGCATTTGGAGCAACAGATTGCTACTGACAGGGAGAGAGGCTGTTCCACTTACATTTGGTACAAACATTTATCTTGATTCTCAGGTCACCACTTCTTGTCAAACTAGCAGAGCGAAAAATGAGGAAGGCGGATTGAGCGTCAGTAATTTTTATTTTGTCTCAGCGTCAAGTACATCACTTAAGAACGACTTAGTCAACACATTCACTACGTATCACATTCACTGATAGGACTATGGCATCCCGGCTACCTACTTGATCTTCTTAATTAGAAAAATTTAGTAAAGTCACTTGCGACTGGTCATGGTGTCATGGTACCGATCATGTAGCTAGGATGTTACTTCCTCGATGGCTTCTGGAAGGAGAGTGGTCTTGCCAATTCCCTCCTAGCATGACTTCTTGTCGGCGTTCGAAGCAAAGAGTCACTATAGCCATCCAGAGTCCAATTATTGATGTACCCATACATGCCCTCATACTGAGGAAAAACAGATTGCATGAAGGGGTGGACATGGTCCCCAAGGACAGATGCGTACTTGTGTTGGGGAGCACCGGTCACTGAACGGTCATTGAGGAGGAAAATAACCGGGAGGAAAATTTTGTGTAATTTTAGTCACTCAGATGAAATGCGAGGCAGTCTTTACAAAGTGAGAGAGCACCAATCCACAATTCCGGAATGTCGACCGTCCTCCAAGGGACTGTTCGTCCAGTTCCTATGAGTTTGAACTGTTAGAAAGTGCGAAAAACTGCTCTGAGGGAAAGAGGGGAGGTATTGTTTGACGATAGAACGAGATCCGAATGCAAACAGCGGCATGTGCAACAACTCTTGCCAAAGTAGGATCGGCGTGTGGTGTGCAGTCGGCTCACAGAGCACGTGTAGTTTTGGCGACCACTCGTGATGCCATGATTTCTCTACCGTGATTACTCCATGAACATCAGATTATGGAGAAGAACATGCTGCTGGCTAAGATGGAGGCAGACTTGCGTGCCAATTTTCATGAACGATCCAAAACCAACTGGCATCGACGAGAACGTGCATCAGGGGTACCTGGAGAGATTGTCTCCGTTGATTTCATTGCCTAGGTGGAGCGTCTCCACCAGTAAAACGTAGTACTGCAGCGAGGCTTACGGCGCAGGGCTGCCGTGCCCTCTGTTTCTGCTCATTATGTGGTGGGGTTGGAGCGAATTCATTCTGAAGTGGGGCTGTCGAACACGCAGGCAGAAATGGTCTTCCTCTACACCAGTGGGGTCACGAGGCCAATTTAAACTTTACGTCTATTTTTCCTTCATCAGTCTACGCCATTCTGAAACATTTATAATAATTATGACCTCATCACTCCATTTCCCCGTACTTCAGTAACACCTTGGGTCCAAAATATGGAACGAAATCAGTTTCGCAGGAGAAATTTAAATATTAAGGCCGACGTCCTTGTCACAGTGGTAACATCGGTTCCACTTGAGACCACTGAAGTTAAGCGCTGTTGGGCTGGGCTAGCACTTGGAGGGGTGACCATCCGGTATGTCGAGCGGTGTTGGCAAGCGAGGTGCACTCAGCCCTTGTGAGGCAAACTGAGGGGCTACTTGAATGAGAAGTAGCGGCTTACATACGGCCGGGAGAGCGGTGTGCTGACCACATACTCCCTCCCCCCCCCCCCCCATCCCCACCCATAACGGCATCCAGTGACGCTTGTGGGCTGAGGATGACACGGCGGCTGGCCGGTACCGTTGGGCCTTCATGGCCTGTTCGGGTGGAGTTTCTAGCTCACTGAATTGTCTGTTCTCCTCAGCCTGTAATATAACCGATTTTCACGACTTTGTTTTGGAAAATCTAATGAAGCATTCGCTGAAGCATTTGCTGATTGTTGGACATTTTGCGTTTATTTTTAAGAAAATGAGTCATTATTAAGCCTCCCACCCGAAGAGCTGAAGTTACTCTGTCCGAAATGAGTTGTAGACAAGACGTAAGTCCTATACGCTGCAAATCTTATCCGACAAAAAAGAAAAAAAAAGTTTGAAAAACTTCTTAATCTATAGTACTCGTATACTGCTCACGGAATAATAGTAACGTTTTTGAAATTTGAAAAAATACTACGAATAGAACGATGGACGTCTGAAACATAGATGTAGTTTTAGCATCAGTTTTTTGGTCACGTTTTTTTCAATAACAGATCACTAAATTAAAATAAGAATTAGTCTATTACTCCTTGACGACATGACCGAAGAGAAATTCATTCTTATCTCAGGAAGATATCTTTATCCCTCTACCCGCAATCCATTCCGTTTGCTTGGTTCAAATGGCTCTGAGCACTATGGGACTTAACTTCTGAGGTCATCAGTACCCTAGAACTTAGAACTACTTAAACCTAAGTAACCTAAGGACATCACACACATCCATGCCCGAGGCAGGATTCGAACCTGCGACCGTAGCGGTCACGCGGTTCCAGACTGAAGCGCCTAGAACCGCATGGCCACACCGGCCGGCCGATCACCAATGAGTCACTCCCTTGACTTAGGGGTTGTTTCACTAGGTTGACCGAACTTTCAGCTCGGTTCTGCTGTTCCGTAGCATGCAGTATCCACCGTTCAATTTTCTGTATATTTTCTCAGTGGTGTGTGGTGCCATTACGCCCATTGCTGACTCGTGCTTCTCGCCCTTAAATCTCCGTTCCACGTTTCTAAAAGACGTGCCCTCCCTTTCAGATCAGCGATTAAGAGTCAATTGGAACTGTTGCATGATATCCTCTTAACGTTCGGTGCTCTGTCTACCTTCCGAAGACACAAGGTAATTTAGCATGAAACTATTGTCAAGGTAGCGGCTTCATATTCTTGAAGATCAGAGTTCTAACTTCAGGCTTGTTATTTTTTCGTTCTATTGATATCTCCGATTTTCTAAATCAGTTCCACGACAGCCTTTGCTGTTTACCCAAAGCCGACCGCTATACATATAATTTCACTTTTTTGCTGAGAGCATGACGTAATTTCAGTACATTGCTTGGATCTGGGGTGCGAAATTTTTCTTATTCTTTGCAAGAAAAATTATTCGTCCTGAGCTACACCAGAATACCAGTAATCATACGGTTTCCCTGTCTCTTTGTGTGTTATGGACATTCGTGGTGACTTCAGTCCGCTCGCACACCAGCTTTGAAAGTAATCCAGAGAAATCAGCCTGTTAAGCCGCGAGCCGTTCATTCAGAAGGAGAGCATTTGTGGTCATGGATAAGCTGTGAGAACCACTCTACAGCATCCATTGATAAAAATACTAAGGCGGCCCCGTCATAATAACCTTGTAGTCAGTATAGCTACATGCAGTGTTGGTCAGATTTACCTACTGCAAGTTCAGCTCACCTACCATGGAAACCACATGAGGTAAATGTACCAAAGAGTTCACAGTCCCAAAGAGAGCCCAGCTTGTGTTCCTGACAGTTGACTAGACTGATCAGCTTGCCACTGACTTAGTTGTGTTCAGAGTGGTATCAGAAACAAGTAGAAGAAGTTGTTTGAAGAAACAGGTAAGAATCACATTTCATCTTTCTTGATGTAATTCTGGTACCCTGTTGTATAAGTTATACACAGAATGCATGAGCAATAGCCTTTATTTCTTTACTGCATTTTGAAAAGCTGGCTTGCAATCTACTATACTGCATCCGCAAGTATTGCAAATGTTCCGTGTGCTGCCATCTGTTGACTTTGCTTTCTGTATGAAAGAGCATATAACGTCCCAAAATAGTGCGTGTTTTCTCTTTATGGTAGGTTGGTTGGTTGATATGGGGGACGGCACCAACCAGCTAGGTCATCGGTCCCATTGGATTAGGAAAGTATGGGAAAGGAAGTCGGTCGTGCCCTTTCAAAGGAACCATCCTAGCAATTGCCTGAAGCGATTTAGGGAAATCAAGGAAAACCTAAATCAGGATGGCCGGACGCGGGTTTCAACCATCGTCCTCCCGAATGCGAGTCCAGTGTGATAGCCACTGCGCCACTGCGCTCGTTCTCTCTTTAGGGCAAAACTTCAAATTTGTACCTCTTGAGTGAGTTGTGGAATCAGAAGAATAGGTTTTTTTTCTGAATGACTTCAAATTAAGGACGGAAGTCGGACAGGAAGCTCATGTAAACTGAAGAGCAGCGCAATGAGGTCAGACAACGAACTGAAAATGGAGAAAGCAAACAAAAAGTTGCTGCTTCTCCTGATGTGAAGGAGTCTGCCTAAAGAAAAAGAAAGCTGTGAGTGGAGAACATAGATTTTGGTGTTTCCGGAGGACCAGATCCTGTGCATTGAGTATGGGAGATGGTGGCACAAACAGTGCGCTTCATTTGAGGGTGATACTGCGTTCATTTATAACTTTTGTTAAATGCGTACTCTTTGGGCAAGTTTTGCGCAATATTACGCGCAGGTGAACGAAAGAGTGCACATTTCCCGTTTTTTGTAATTCTGGAACGTTCTCTGCTGCTGTAGTTTTCTGAACAAGTAGATGTTGTATTAATAAATACAAACGTAAAATGATTTTGTTTTCCTAGTGATAATAACCTAGATATTTACGGTTTTCCTTCACTGCGCACTCTTGGGTATGGTTCCCCCTACCCATACCGAAGTACCCATGATATTCATTTTCCCACCGAGTACCTCTAAGCATTAGCTTTACCATACATTGTTCTGCCAGTGCACATAGATTGCGCTCATATAAGGGCTTACATATTACATACTCAAGCTTAAGGGTAAATGTCACACAAACTGCCCAGGCTTTTATGGTGGCCCCAAAGGAACCTCGGATATTAGAGGATGCCACA
This sequence comes from Schistocerca serialis cubense, assembly GCF_023864345.2. NCBI lineage: Eukaryota > Metazoa > Arthropoda > Insecta > Orthoptera > Acrididae > Schistocerca > Schistocerca serialis. The sequence goes on along the minus strand of NC_064638.1, from coordinate 167,439,402 downwards.
ACTTGAAAAGGGCTGTTGCATTATTTATTCACAGCCCCATTACCTCTATCACGCTGTTGGAATCTAGAGAGGTGAGGTCGCGTCTGAACAGTAGGTCGAAGACAGAGTCTGGTTGAGTACTTCAGTTCACACCAGATGCGTCAGTGATGCAGTGGCACCTCCAATGGCACTTACTGATCGTGTAAATTGTACAAAGGTAAGTCTTCAAAGTGGCAGTAGGTAACCAGGTGTAAACGCGCGTACTGCGAAGAAGTGCAGATGCATTCGAAGGTCAGTGGCATGGTCGCGTCTTGTGTTGGGGATAAGGTAGACATCGCCTTCCCAGACGTTTGGCGACACTGTGCAGCATCCACCTCCCCTCTGTCGAGGACAACCCATTGTGCACTCAGATAGAGACTGTTGACTGAACAGCAGGATGTCAGTTGTCGAGAAGATTAGACCATGGGCGGGCGCCATTTCTATAACAAGATGGCAGCAGAAGCTCACGAGTCGGCCAGGGGGCAGCAAGGACATGCCTCAGCCAGTCCATGAGGAGGTGACAGCTTGCAGATCATCTATAGTAGGCCTTAGTCCAGTAATGGAGGAAGGCTGACGGTGCTGACCCAGTAATCAGCAGAACAGACAACGGCTGTGTTGAGTTTTGTGTCATCATTGACACTGTAGAGTCTTGCACCAGGGGGAGCAAGGGAGAGAATGTTCTTTGATGGCTGGGATCCTGTTCCCACAGCACAACTGCACACAACAGGGTTCTTCATTAACAAGAACAAGAAGCTACTTATGTTTAAGGTTCCATATATTGTGGTATAAGCTCTTCCGTAATAGTCCACATTAGCCTTACTGCTGGTGAAGTACAACTCCCGCTATAAACACTATGCTGGTCGCAATGTACTGACTGACTCTGACCTAGAGACATCGACTGACTGCACCTGCGACTCCGACTGCGACTGACTGGGCCCTCAAGTCTGCGGCAGTGATCTAAACACGGGGAGTCAAGAGGGTGTTGGCGGAGCGTTGCTTGCGAGTCTGTCTTTGGCCTCTCTCTCCTGACAGCCACATTTATTCAGCGCCTATTATTGATCTTCTTGCAACCTCTTTTCCAACCGCTGTGCTGGCAACAGCTTACGCCACCACAGTAAGTATCAGGTTCGCTGCATTTCGGTGTTGAAGTCCGCAAGAAGGTAACATGCTTACTTCATCGATTAGATTCTCGTGATTTTACTGAAACTCAATAGACTGTCATTCACTCTGGTTTTAGCAGTACAGACAGATAGGGAGCTTGACCGAATGTCTCTTTGAGTTATGAAACTGTTTCCTTTCTCTCTCTTCTTCTTTTGCTTTACCGTCTGTCCCACCTGGTGGCAGTGTCCACTGATTGGATTCGCTGTCTCCATTTTGTTAGATCGTGGGCCATGTCTGAATGAAGATTTACAGCCTTCAGCTCGTTGTGCAGAGTGTCGGCCCAGCGCTGTCTGGATCCTCTCTTGGGCCTGTTTCTCATGACTTCCACTGTGTAGGCTGCCTTCGCAATGGTATCGTCTTCTGCCTGCAGCACATTTCCAGACTTTTTCAGACGACTTTCTCGCATTTTCTGCCAATATTTGTGTGTCTGTGTTGGCCAAGGCAACATAAAGGTAAATGCTGTACTGTCCGCACAACTGCTCCATCATAGCCACTTTGCTTTAAGTTCCCTGCACTTCCCATGTTAAGTGAGTTTTACTGCCGTATTCTTGTTTTTTTCCGAACATATTTCTACTTCATTCTTTCGTTGACTGAATGCAGTATTTCAACTGTAACCGAATGTTCGTTTGCACCTTTCGTGTATCTATATTTGTCTCTTGTAGTTCTGTGACTGCCCTACTTAGAGATGAGCATTCCGCTTCAGCTGAACCGCCTGCTGTTGTATTCATTGTAGCAATATGCTCAGCATTACAGACCTTCGGAAGCACTTAATAATTCATCAGTATTTCAGTATCGTACTTTCTTCAACACTGATTCTATGTACGTTTCTCTTAAACTTCAGTCTCTTTCTTTCTTTCTTGGGCCTTTCTCCTGCTCCAACGCGAGGTCGGCTTTGTTAGTACGGATTTGGCAGTGTTAAGTGCAGAGGGTGGGCTGAATGCCCTTCCTGACGCCATCCTGAACCCCCCGGGACGGAAGCAGTGTACCCCAGCTGTCTGCGTCTAGTGTAAGTCATGAAATAGTGCGAACGTTTTCAAATGTCTGAGCGTCGTGTAACTGAGGGGGAACGTGGGGACCAGCCTGATATTCACATAGCGGGATGTGGAAAACAGCCTAAAAACCACATTCAGGCTGGCCGGCATACCGGCCCTCGTCGTTAATCCACAGGCGGATTCGATCAGAGGCTGGTGCTCCTATCCGAGTCCAGGAAGCAGCGCATTAGCGCTCTTGGCTACTCTGGCGGGTCGCTCTTAAACTTCGGTCTACTCTTCATCAATGAAACACTGTGATCTTAGTCTATATCTGCTGCTGAATACGCGTTAGAATCCATCAGATATCGATATCTCTTTCTGACAATAATGTAATCTAGCTCTAACCTTCCCAAGTCTCGAGGGCTTTTAGAAGTACGCCACTTGCAGGTTTTGAACAGAGTAGTCGCTATTTTCATCTGAAATTTATAGATGTATTCAGTCTGTATTCTTTCTCATTCCCACTAACGAGGCTGTGCCGTCCTGTAAATTCGTCTTATATTTCTTACAGAACAACAGCGTTCCAATCACGAGTGGTTATTAGACCTGCATCTTCCTTTGCATGCAAACGGCCTTGCCGCAGTGGTAACACCGGTTCACGGCAGGTCACTGTAATCAAGCGCTGTCGGGCTTAGCTACCATTTGAAGGGCTGACACTCCGCGTCTGCTGAGCGCTATTGGCTTATGGAGTGCACTCAGCACTTGTTAGGCCAGTTCAGGAGTTACTTGATTGAGAAGTAGCGGCCCCGGTCACGAAAACCGACAACGGCTTGGCAAACGGTGCATTGACAGCATGCCGCTCAATGTCCTCGTCCAGTAACGCCTCTCAGCTGGGGATGACATGGCGGTCGATCGGCATTGTTGGACCTTTCAAGGCCTCTTCGGACCAAGTTTGGAGAGTTTGTCTCACTTTACATATTAAAGCACATGTTCAAAGCCTTTATACTCTTTCTGTGTCTCTTCGATCTCCGATTGTGTATGTATTCCTGAAACCTTGTTCTTGCCGTTAGTTTGCTACTGATTTCCCTGAGAAAAACTTCAGTACCAATTTGTTGATCGTAACTCATTCTCTGCCCTGCCTTCCAATTCACGATGAATCCTACCGCCGTTAAGTTTTTGCTGCTGTTCCTGCTACATTATGGTCGTCTAACCAGAAATCCTTATATTCTTTCAATTTTGCTCCACTGAAATGTAAACTTAAAATGTGCGTTCCCCTTTGAGTTTCCTAGCTATTTTACCACATACAGATATTTGGCAAACTGCCTATTGGCTTCTGTCTCGGGTTCTTCGGCCGACGTTCATCTAATGATTTTTCTGACGTTTCGCCAGCACGAGTGGCTGGCATTGTCAAAGCTTCACCCTCCAATGCCGGTGGTGAACTGGAGGCGAGCTCGCGGCCGCAGACTATATGTACCTGGCGCGCCAACGTCCGAGGGCTTCTCCGCGGTCGTTTCCGGTGCGGTTCTCCTCTTGCTACCTGCGACGGTCGTTCGCTGCAGTACAGGCAGCCAGGATCCATTTACCTTAAGGCTTGCCTCTTTCTTGTTGAAACTGTTCGCGTGTTTTTGGATTTCTACAGCTTCTCTGAACAAGCGCGTGTGATAGTGCTTCTCTACAGCCAGAATTTCCGTGTCGGCGAATTTCATTACGTGGTCGGTCTCATTCAGTGTGTGCTCTGCCACGGCCGATTTCTCCACCTGCCCCAACCTGCAATGTCACTTATGCTCTTTGATCCTGGTGTTAATTGATGGTCCAGTCATTCCGACATAAATTTTTCCGCATGTGCGTAGTATACGGTATATTCCCGACATTGCAAAAAAATGGTTCAAATGGCTCTGAGCACTATGGGACTCAACTGCTGTGGTCATTAGTCCCCTAGAACTTAGAACTACTTAAACCTAACCAACCTAAGGACATCACACACATCCATGCCCGAGGCAGGATTCGAACCTGCGACCGTAGCAGTCGCACGGTTCCGGACTGCGCGCCTAGAACCGCTAGACCACCGCGGCCGGCCCCGACATTGCAAGTGGGTCTCTTTTCTCCTTCGCCGATCTAAGACACTCTTTGATCTTCCTTGTCGGTTTGAAAATCGTCTTTACGCCGTGTTTACGCAATATACGGCCGATTCTGTCCGTCACTCTGGGAATGTATGGCAGAAAGGCCGTTTGTCAACAAGTGGCCATGAAAGCCTTAACAATTTTGTATACAGATATTTGCTTTTCATGCCTCGACACGTAGATGTTGGGCTTTCAGCTATTCTTTCTCATGGTTACTCCTTCTCTTGTCAGACCTCTCCCGGAAGTTCAAATTGAGGGATAATCCCGAATCTTTTGCTAATAATCATGATACTTTTTCAACTACAGGTAACATGTCCTTGGCAGTACGAGGGTGACTCCTTATATTGGTAGCCTTTGACAGAAATTGGTGATGAGCTTTATTCAAAATTTAAGCAGTGGCTGGGATGCATTGTGGGACTCAGGACGTGATGTTTACTTGTCAAACGTGCTACCCCTAGACGACTGTCTTAAGTTACATCCACTTTCATTCTGCTACATGCTGATTCATCGGTAGATAGGCGGGGTTATGTGGTCAGAACAGTGCATAGTCATTATCAGAAATTGCAGCAGACTTTCCCACATGATGAAGATGGATTTCATCTTCAGTTAAATGTGCTGCATAATGAACGGTTGCAGGTAGGATAGTTAGCTCTATAAGAGCAGTCAAGCTGTTCGAGGGTCTGTGTTCTTTTAGACGCAGTTGTGTGGGTAATACTTCAAGGGAAAAAAAGATTCGTAATAATGTGCTTCAGGCATGGTTGGTCACATGGTATTGATTTATAGGGTAACAACACATTCCCCTGTCTCCCACTGATGGATAAAAATCACTGGAAGGCACAGAAATAGAGATATAGCGTCTTCATCACTTCAGAAGGTAGTGTGGCTCTGTCCTGATTTCTTAGAAACAAGAGATGCCACTGCTAAGCTAACGAAGGACGAATACACACACTATTTCTGTCAGTGACAGGGTGCACACTTTTAGGTACTTTCACGTTCTTGTGAAAAGTGCAGATTTGTGCACAAAGTCGTATTCATATTTTGTGTAAGAATACTGTATAACTTTCTGTGAACATGTAAATTACTCACATGGAAAAAGTTTTGTTCATTTTATCAGATGTGTGGACCATTGTTAGGCCCCATAAAGAAAATGTCCGGCCAAGCTAAATTGTCCATTCAAAAGTCTTAAATGCCATCCAGGCAGCTTCTTAGCAGTGATGAATGTGGCCGCAATAGTGAATGACCAACCGTCCGATGACCACCCGCTACCTGTCACTGGGCACACAACCTTTACTTTATTTTTATCATTTGACGTTGGTAATCTAAAGAACTGTGTAAGTTATGCCTTCTTTCTTTACTTACATGTACATACCTAAGCTTTGTTTGTCACTTATTATTTAAAATATTTATGTATCCCTCATATTGCGCACTAACATTCGCAGCTTCATATCCGCTTGAAAACTTTTGCGTCGTCGTTGCCGCTGTAGAGTCTTGATCCATGGGAAGCCAGGATAGGACGTTGTTTGGTGGCCAGTATCCTCTTCCAGCAACACAAGTATTAATAAGGTCCTACTATATACACTACTCTGATCGCTAGGTACTGACTGACTCTGAGCTAGAGACTGTGACTCCGACTGGCTGCGACTGCAGCTCCGACTGTGACTTATTGAGTGACTGTCAGTGACTGACTGGCCCTCCAGTCCGTGGCGGCGATCTAAATACTGGCGGTTGAGAGAGCGTTGGTGGCATGTTGCTTACGAGTCTGTCTTTGGCCTCTCTCCTGATAGGTGGGCTTTATTCAGCGCCTATTATCGATCATCTTGCAACCTCTTTGCTGACCGGCATGCTGGCGACAGCTTACACCAGCACATGGCCACTGTAGTGACGAGAAACGTTTGTGGACTTAACGGGTTCTTATCAGCGAATGGAGCAGATTTCCACAAATAGGATGGAACGTGGCTACGAGTAGAGCAAATGATGTTACAGTGCAGCGATGTGTTGCTGTACTGGTCCGTGAGAATTCGTATGAAACGCTACGTTCGATTCGGCAACGTCTCCTTCATCATCAGACTTCCTATTGATGTCAGTTTTCCACCTTCTTGTATAAGGAGCTAATTTCTTCATTTTTGGATAAATAGAGGCTCCTGAATTACGTATAGGTCCGTTTAAAAATGCCAGTCTCGGTCTTCCTAGGACTATATTACCTTGCACTGTTCCTTCTAGGACATTTATACGTAGCTCACTGTGTTGTGTTATGTGACTATACACACGTCTTATGTAGCCTATTTTTTACCTAAATGATTCTTCTTAGCTAGATCTTTACAAGACAGCCAGGTTGGTGGCTTTATCTGTCCACTTCATCTGCAACAGGCATCTCCAGCGCCAAACCTCAAACGCTACAAGAGATTTTGTTGCATTTTTGCCCATTGTCAGTGACTGACAGCCATACAGTGGTATGCTCCAAATGCAGTTCTTAATAATCTTTACCCCCACTTCAGTATGTTGTTTGAACTATTTTACTTTAGCAATGGACATTGATTTTTCTTCTCATATTCTTTGTTTTATGTGTTCTCTGCTTCTACCAGTCAGTTATCTTTCTTCCTAAATATTTGTATGGTCTTGTTTGTTTCATATTGTTTCCTCTGGTTATGATGCTAGTTTTTCACGCTTCCTTGGCTCCCACGAGTATTTCTGCCATATCCATTTTGTCCTCGTCCTCTAGTAGTGTATCGGTAATTTCGATGATTATTTGTAGATTTCTAGCGTCTGTAGCTATGTCACCCGCAAACCTCCCATTTATTCTGATGTAATTTCGAAGATTCTTTGGAGATTTCTTGGATCTGGAGTGATGTCATCTGCAAACCTTCATTTATCCTGATGCCTACACAGCATTCCTTGCGCTCTTTTATTGCGTTTTCAATGTAGTTACGGGTGAGTGCATATTGCATCCTTTATAAGGTCTATAAAAATTCGAGCTTCTTTTGTGCATTTCTTATCTTTAATATAGCTGTTTTTCCTTAATATTGTTCTTTAATTATTCTGTCTGTGTAGCCTAGTTTAACCCCTGTTACCATTTTCATTAGTTTGTTGGAACGCCTAACTGAGCTCAATGAAAGCAACAAAAGAAATGCACACTACTTTTTTTAAATCTATCTTTCATTATACATTTTTGAACGTATTACAGTGTGTAGATACGTCCTTTAGGAACAGTATTTTCATTTCTCCAAATAATTTCCATCCCTCTCAACTGCCGTACGCCATCTTGGAACCAGCGCCCGTATACCCGCAAGGTAAAATTCTGAACCAACCTGTTGGAGTCACTGTCTGGCAGCGTGCACAAGGTGGTCATCATCTTCAAACCTTGTTCCACGAAGAGAGTCCTTCAGTTTCCCCAAGAGATGACAGTCACATGGAGCCAGGTCAGGACTGTAAGGCGGGTGTTTCAGTGTTGTCCATACGAGTTTTGTGATCGCTTCCATGGTTTTTTCACTTACATGTGGCCGTGCATTGTCGTGCAACAGCAAAACATTCTGCTTTGGCCGATGTGGTCGAAAACGACTCAGTCGAGCTTGAAGTTTCTTCAGTGTCGTCACATACGCATCAGAATTTATGGTGGTTCCACTTGGCACGATGTCCACAAGCAAGAGTCCTCCAGAATCAAAAAACAGCGTAGCCTTAACTTTTCCAGCAGAAGGTGTGGTTTTGAATTTTTTTTTTTTTTTTTTTTTTTTTTTTTTTTTTTTTTTTTTTTTTTTTTTTTTTGTTGGGCAAATTTGCATGATGCCACTCCATTGATTGCCTCTTCGTCTCTGGTGAAAAATGATGGAGCCATGTTTCATCACCTGTCACAATTCTTCCAAGAAATTCATCTCCACCGATCTCGTACTGTTCCAAAAGTTCGCTGCGTACCGTTTTCTTGTTTCTTTGTGAGCCACTGTCAACATCCTGGGAACCCACCTGGCACAAACCTTCTTTAACCCCAACACTTTCAGTATTCTGCAAACACTTCCTTCCCCTATCCCAACGTAGCGTGACAATTCGTTCACTATGATGCTTCTGTCAGCAGTCACCAATTCGTTAACTGTCTGCACTTTGTCTGGAGTGTGTACAGTACGAGGCCTGCCTCTGCGAGGACAATCCTCAATATTGCCGTGCGCGCTTTCATCACGTAACATGCTTGCCCACCGACTAACTGTACTGCGATCGACAGCAGCATCTCCATACACCTTTTTCGTCCTATTGTGGATGTTTCCCACTGTCTCGTTTTCACAGCGCAAGAATTCTATGACAGCACGTTTCTTCTGACGAAGGTCAAGTGTAGCAGCCATCTTGAAGACATGCTGTGACGGCGCCACTCACTGGAACAAGTTGAACTAAGCTTAAAACAAGCGGGAAGGATGTATCTACACAGTGTAAAGCTTTCACACATGCAGAATGAAAACTGTATCTTTACAAACATAGTGTGCATTTCTTTTGGAGTGACCCTCGTAGATTGTTCTGTTGACCATAAAGCTTTCTACAACTAGCTATATCTAGGAAGCAACGGAGAGGATGTTGTTATGAGTAGCTGGTATCTTCTTTCTTCAACACAAATGCAGACATTGGTTAATATGTTTCTTTATTTACAAGAACTGGCAATTCTACTTACCTTGAATAGAGTCTACGTGTTGTGGTATAAGCTCATAAGTAATAGTCCTCTTGCAGACAATATCGGTAACCTTCCAATTACTAACTTCAGTCTCACTGCTAGTCCTATTATAATCACTAAGCTGGTCACTATGTAATGCCGTAACCTGTGACAAACTGTGCCTGCTCTGTGAATGTACTGACAGATGCCCAACTGGATGAGTGAGTCAGTGAGAGTCATTGAGTCGCTCCTGTGAGCAGTGGCGGCCAAAATACTTGCTGTCGAGAGGCCGTTGGCGGCGTGTTGCTTGTCAGTATGTCTCTGGCCTCGCTCTTGATAGGCGCGCTTGCTCCATCGCCCACTATTGCTCTTCACGCTACATCTTTCCCGACTGGTTTGCTGGCGACAGCTTACGCCAGCACATATGATACGAAAGCTCGTGACCTACACGACGAACTGCTGTTTTCTCCTTTGGAATCAGTTTCATACCACTTCGATTTCAGGCACATTTCGAACAGGAAAAGCAGTAGCTCTTCGGATAGAAGGTACATGTCACATTGTTGACAAGCGAGGACTATCGCGTCGTATAAACATTTTTGCCCCTCGGCAAATAGCGCTTACGAAACCCTATTTGCCGCGTTAATGGGCGTGTCAGAGCGTGCGTCAGCTGCCCGCTCCGCTCAGCAGCACACATGCCTGTCGCCACAATGGCGGCGGCACACATTACTGGCACAATGCGGGCGCGGCCTCCCTGACCACCCACCCACACAAATCACTGGGGAGCCCGCGCGCCTCAAATCAAATACTTCCAGCCCTATCAATCCACGTTTGCGGCCGTTTGCGCGGACAATACACGGCAATTAACGTCCGTTCCGGTTTACTAATGTAGGCGGTCCGCGGAGGGTCAGATAGTTCAATAAAAGCGTACTCGAAATATCTGACGGCAGCGGCTTTTTTCTTTTTTTTGCGTTGCTGTCAAAGCAAATTTAGAATGAAACAGTTGTCGACGATATAAAATTTGGCTAGGTGTCTATGTTCGCCCTAACTATAAACGTTTACCGCAGTGAGGGACTACAACTTGTCATCATACAGACAAACACACATGTACACACACACACACACACACACACACACACACACAAAGAAACAAACAAGAAACGATGAAGCAAATGGAAGAGGATGCACCATAAACGGGAATGGAGGATACAACGCAGACCATGGCCACATATTTCAGATATACCCTGGTCAGATTCTCTGGCAGTATATTAAATTTAGGTTATATACATTTTTTCTTGTCCGCAGCTCGTGACCTCGCGGTAGCGTTCTCCTTTCACGAGCACGGGGTCCCGGATTCAATACCCGGCGAGGTCAATGATTTTCACTTGACTTAAAAGTCTGCTGCGGGTACTTAAGTGCCAATTAATTAAAACATCGATAACTTTCGCAATACTTTGCCGAGGCAAAATAGAAATTCACTTTCATGATCATCTCACCAAATGTAATTGTTTGATATACGTGCAGATTTTTATTCTGTCATTTCTACTGTTTTTTGTTTTTTATGATTCAGATGTTCCATCTTCTTCGCTGTGGTTCAGTCAGTAGACTGTAAACTCGACTTGCACGCGAAAAGAACCGGCAGTTTGTGAGTGATTCCCAATGACATTTTACGAAGACATATTTGGCCATCCACGTAGCTCAAAATTACATGGAACATAATTTTTTATTTGTCAGACAAGCTGTAAAGCTGACATAGAGTTTACGTGATGCCTGCGTATGTTTTCAAGATGGCGCTTTACAGTTTTTGCCTTGATGAAGATGGCAACACTGAGACAGCGCGCTATTTCAGTGTATCGTACTTGTGTTATTGTTTTTGTACTAAACAATAAAAAAATATAATTCAAAGTTTTTCTTCATTACTTAAAAATTTATGCAACACCTGAAACAACACATGAAGTGGTGGACCTGCAACTCTTGTCAACAAACAACTTCAAGGTATGTCCACGTGAGTTGTGGGTTTAGGATTCTACGTTATTAGAGGAACCGCGTAATGTCATTTAAAATATGCTGTAGCTCGACTTCAAGATCACAGATATTTATAATTTGAACCTCACACTTTCTTCAGGCTCAGTACCTCGGTGGAAAATCATTAAACATATCGTTTTACGTAGTGGTCACAAGAAAAACTGGCATTTGCTTTCGAAAAAAATTACTATCACCGTCCATAAAAATCAGTAACTAAAAGTTTGCCAATCTATGCATGTATAAAATTACATGATGTAGGTACCCTGTTTGCTGTAAAGGTAAAAGCAGTCTGCTGCACAATCTTATGTAAAACACAAAGGAACTTACTCTTGCAGCATTCACCACAACATAAAGTTACTCCCCATATTTTTAGTTCCGTAAGTTCTCTGACTTGTTCTATGAGGACCACCAAGCATTTCCTCTCCTACGCCAACCTCTTTATCTCTGAGTAGTACGAGGGGTGTTCCGTAACCAGTGCAAAGCATCTATTTTCTGGAAGCAGGTTGGTTATATTTGGGATTCCTATACACCATTCTTTTGGCTATAAAATACTATTTTTCAACATAACCTCCCTTCAATGCGACGGCCTTATGTCACCTTACTGGGACAGCATGCAGGCCCACGTGGTACCAGTCTGCCGATCGACGTCGGAGGCAAAGTCTTGCTACATCATTCTTGCTTAACTCATGTCCTACCATACTGTTCTGCTTCTCATTGTCCTCCATATGGTTCATTATTCAGTGAATCTGCCGAGGACACACCTGTTTCTGTTAAGGCGCAACCCTAGGTAAGAGGACTGAGTGCTGTAAAAAGAGCACCTGCAGCAATAAGCTAGCGCAGCTTAACGCCACAACATCTATTGTCCATCATGCTCCGCCTGCTGGTCACTGCCCAGTTGGTTACTGAAACACGGGACATTTCGGCAGGAGGCACCAACAACGAAACAACGAAACAGTCCCATTTTGGCACACATAAAAAATGGCCAAGTGGCGAAGCAGGTCACAGAATCAGCTAGTCATGAAGTCATCGACTGTTCTTGTATTGACCTCTGCTGTAAGGTCGCTACCGTTGCGCTGTCATCCCGACAGTACTGCATGCCAGGGAATGTAACTGCAGTATTGAAGGGCCGTGGGTCGAAGTTAGTCCTTCCAGGCAGCGAGCCACAGGGCACCTGCCAGTTTTATATCCAATCAACCAGACACTGGACTGGAGTTCGTGTATCAAATATCTACGCCTCTGTCAGTCAACATGGATGAAGAGGCTGCCAGTATGCCCTGCTCAGCATAGTTGCACTAGTCCGCCACATCAGGTTGCCCAGGCTTGGGCAGCAGTGAGTGCAGCAGCTACTGAGGTCTTCACGACAGACGCCGTGGATCGATGCCAAACTGTGTCACTCACCAGTAGCTACACTAGCTTGCTGAAACAGTCATAAACACCGTCTGCCTTGCTGAAGACTACTGGAACTCTCGCCGACTCATCAAACACACAACACCCAAGTGGCAAAGCCAAATGTCACTCTGAAAAACGAGAACAATGCTTCCCAATACTTCTGTAGTGTTAACTGAATACCAGGGCGCTACATTTCTGATCTTACCAGTCGAACTAATTTCCAACTTCCTTCTATAGCAACACACATCAAAAGCTTTGATTTCCTTTTTGTCCAGTATTCTTACAGTCCATGTTTCACTGCCATAGGATGTTGTGCCCCATGAGCACATCCCCAGAAATTTATTTCTTCACTTTCGCTTCATCAGCGAATCTTGTTACTGATGTCCTTTCATCATGAATTTTAATCTCATTGCAGTCATTTCGGTCTGAAGTCGCTTGTTTTGACATTTTCTACTAAATTTCTCTCACTATTGGCTAAATATGTTGATAAGTACAAATTATAAAAAACCTAAAAAGAATTTTAAAAAAGTGGACAAATCTTTTGTGAAATATACTGTCTAAAAGCAAGAAATAAATAGATTGCAGAAGCATCTGACGCTTTTTTGAATAATGTGTAAAGTCATGTATAGCTAGTGTGCCGATTCAGGATTTAAGCCAGCATTTAAATTTCAGACGGCCAGACCGTGTAGTGCGCTATTGTGTGCCTGCACATAGTATTTCCACCTTCATGTTCGAAGGTGTAAAATTTTTACAGCAATTTTACGGTGTCAACAATATTTCGAGAGAGAATGCTTCAGATATCGGCAGCGAGATTGCAGATTTTTCTGAGTCGGCACCTTATTTACTTTACACGATATTAAGCACCATTCAAAGGCGCATTGGGTTTGTTCCTCTAACCTATTTTATTTCTCACATTTAAACAAATCGTTTCACAAAACATTTCACCGTTTTATTTCAGATTTTTCTATTTTAAATTTTTCTGCGGGAAGCATGAACTTCTTGACACCTTATTTGCTTCCCTAGCGTCCTCCATTCTAGAAAGGTTCTGAATTTAGCACTTGATTCAAGGGAAGCCCTTTTGACAGTTACATACACTCTAAGACAAAAAAAGAAGCACCAAGAAGAAATTACCCAAATGGAATGGAAAACAGTAGGTGCTATGTACGTGAACAGGCAAGCAAACGATTACAATTTCAGAAGAAATAGATAATTTATCCAAGAAAAAGAGCTGCACAGATTCATCAAGTCAATAATGCTTTGCACCACATCTGGCTCTTATTGGAGCAGTTCTTCGGCTCGGTATGGATTGACAGAGTTGTTGGATATCCTCCTGAGAGATATCGTGACAAATTCTATCTGGTGCGACAGATCGTCAAAAACCCCAACTGGTTGGCGGGCCCTGCCCATAATGCTCCAAGTCTACTCCATTGGGGGGAGATGCGGCGACATTTGTTTGCCTCTATCGTCACATCACAGCCACCGATTTGCGTCCCATTCGCATATATCCTTCGCTTTTTTTATCGTAGAGTGTTCACATCAATGCACCATTTTCTGTGCGAAACAGCTATACCTGAAGGAGATAAACTTTTTGACACCTCACTTGCCTCCCTGTTCTGTTACATCCTAAATTTAGTTCTTCATTCGATGGAAACCTATGACTTCTCATGCACAACATACTTGCGTCTTGAAGAGGTGAATTCTCAGACACCTTCATTTTATAGCTGGTAGCGCCTGCTTGTGAAATATTTCAGTTTCCTCTCAAATCACTAATTCAGTTTTTGATACCTACCCTGATTACTTTCGCCTGCCGGAGTGGCCGAGAGGTTCTAGGCGCTACAGTCTAGAGCCGCGTGACCGCTACGGTCGCAGGTTCGAATCCTGCCTCGGCCATGGATGTGTGTGATGTCCTTAGTTAGGTTTAAGTAGTTCTAAGTTCTAGGGGACTGATGACTTCAGAAGTTAAGTCCCATAGTGCTCAGAGCCATCTGAACCTGATTACTTTTAAGCAACTAAATCTTTTTTTTTTTTTTTTTTTTTTTTTTTTTTTTTTTTAGTTTAGGCGTCAGGTTGTTCAGTTTGATATTCATGTGGAAATGAAAATTTTTACAACAATCCTTCGTGTAACTTGTGGGCAGTCCTTGTTCGTGTTCCATTCAAACAACTGAACAGTAACATAAAAAAAATCCTGACGCTATAAGGCATAAGTAACACCAAATTTACTGCGTCGAGATGCAATAGGAAATTATACAAGAAAGGTGTTTAGAGGAATAAGAGAGAAGGAATAAACAACAGATAAGGACCTAGCAACGGAAACACTCTCGTACGCTGCGCACAAATGGATGCTGGGTCAAAAGCAGCATATGATGAAAATTTTTTGGTGTGAAGCGCGTTGTCAGTGTTGAGAAAATAAGAACGAGAGTGATACTCAGCATCTTCGGCACTAAGCGACCCATTCGTCAAAGAACAGGAAAAAAATGTGAAATGTATAAAATTAAAATAACGAACTCTCATCGACCACACCAGTCAAACACCTTTGTTATACTTTATCGTTCATAGGTGAAAGGTTCTGTCTTTCTGTAAGCTCTCTGCCAATGTGAGTAGGAGCTCTGCCAGAGGTTAATAACATCATATGTACTGTACAGATCTGAGCTGACATAACCCTTATGGCGGGTGGAAGAGTCCATCTTCTAGAGTATAGCATGACGTTTAGCCCTCCGCCCTGGTCGTCGCTGCATCGATCATTCTCACATGATAGACTGCGAACTGTGGATGAAGGGCAACAAGCAGATTCCACATCTGTAGATTTCTGAAAAGCATTTGACACGGTAGCCCACTGCAGATACTTAACGAAGGTACGAGCGTATGAGATAATTTCCCCGATATCTGAATGGCTCGAAAATTTCTTAAATAATGGAATCCAGTATGTTGGTGTCGACGGCAAGTGTTCATTACAGAGATGGATATCGTCAGGCGTACACCAGAGAAGTGCCATGGGACTGCTGATATTTTATACATAAACAAATGATCTGGAGCACAGGATTGGCAGCAATCTGCGACTGTTTGCTGATGATGCTACGGTGTACGCACGTTGTAGGAGATGAGTGACGGAAGGAGGATACAAAATGACTTTCGCAAAATTTCTAGTTAGTGTGTTGAATGGCAGCCAGCTCTAAATGTGCAGAAAATGTAATTTAGGTAGATGAGTAGGGAAAACAAACCGGTAATGTTAAGATTAAGCATTAGTAGCGTCACGCTTGACACAGTCACGTCGTTTAAGTATCTGCGTGTAGCGTTTGAAAGCGATATGAAATGGGACGAGCATGTGAGCATTGTGGTATGGAAGACGTTAGTCTACTTCGGTTTATCGGGAGACTCTAGTGCGACGTATTCTTGAGTACTGCTCGACTGTTTGGTATTCGCACCGGGTCGCATTAAAGGAAGACATCGAAGGAATTCAGATGTGGGCTGCTAGATTTGTCACTGGCAGGTTCGAACAACACGCAAATATTATACCATGGCCGCGGTGGCCGAGCGGTTCTAGTAGCTTCAGTTCGGAACCACGCGGCTGCTACGGTCGCAGTTTTGAATCCTGACTCAGGCAGGATCTGTGTGATGTCCTTAGGTTAGTTAGGTTTAAGTAGTTCTATGTTCTAGGCGACTGGTGACCTCAGATATTAGGTCCCATAGTGCTTAGAGCCATTTGAACCATTTTTGCAAGTATTACAGAGAACCTTCGGGGACACAAATGAGAATCCCTGGAGAGAAGGCGAACACTATTGAGAAGCCTTAGAAAACCGGCATTTGAAGCTAACTGCAGACCGATTCTACTGCCGCCAACATATATTTCGCGTAGCACCCATGAAGATAAGATACGAAAAATTACGGCATATACGGAGGCATAAAGACAGGCGTTTTTCCCTCGCTGTAATTGCAAATCAAACAGCAAATGAAATGATTAGTCGTGGTACAAGGTGCTATCCGCCACGCATCGTACGATGGCTTCCGCATCACGGATGTAGATGTAGATATAGATGCACGAACCAAGTGGAAGGTCGATAACAAATCGAGAGACGATGACAATCACGTAATGCCCCATATACAGTGGACGTGATGTCACAGATATAGTCCAGGTCACGCGCCGCCCCTGGAGAGCGGAGGAAGTTCTGAAGTCAGCACTCAGTTTTTCATTGGATGGTTGGCTGGTTGGCCAGTGGGCATTCTGGTGAGATCCTCTCCTGGAACTGCAGGTTATGTAGCAAGAGTAAGTTGATAGAGGAGCAGGAGCGTAAGATCTGTGCCCTTCAGGTGCAGTTGAAAAACGCACAGGAGGAGCTAGATAGGATGAGGAGGGAGAAGGGGGTTGGGGAATGGGAGCTGGCTGTTGGCAAGAGATCTTCTAGGAGAAGAAGATTTTCAGATAGTTTTACTATTGGCGTTTACAATAGATATGACCAAATGTCAGAGTCTAGTGGAGAGGAATCTCTAGTAGTTGTAGATGTGGGAAGTATGCAGCAGACCTCAGTAGTTACTGTGCCTAGAACAGTTGCAAAGTCGAAGAGGAAGAAGAAGGTTCTGCTGTTAGGTAGTTCTCATGGCAGAGGTGTAGGCCAGCAGTTGCAGGAAGTGCTGGGGAGTGAGTACCAGGTTACCAGCATTGTGAAGCCTAATGCAGGGTTGGCTCAGGTGACTGTTAACATAGGGGGGGGTTATGTAGGGATTTTATTAAAGAGGATCAGGTAGTGATTGTAGGTGGGGCTGGTAATAGTATTGGTAGGGATGGGGAGTATAACATAGATGGTGACCTGGAAAAGATAGCCACTCAGACTGGCAACACGAATGTGCATTTCGTGGAACTGTTTCAGCGTCACGATCTGCCTCATCTTAATACAGCCGTCAGGCGTAATAACATGAGACTTGGGGGTGCGCTGATGACAGAAAGCATGGGTCACATTTCAGTGGTGTCGGTGGAGTCTATCAGCAGGACGGGTTTCACTAGACATGGCCTGCACCTCAAAGGTATGGGAAGGGGAGGTTGGCAAAGCTTATTGGTGACAGCATAGATGGGGTTGGTGGGATCACTCATGGGAAAATTCCTGCAGTAGTGGGTGTTAGAGCTGCACCTTTTTTTGATTGAAGTCAGCTGATAAGTATTCCTGATTAAGGGAAGTCTCTCTAACAAGGGAATCACTTTTGACAAAGCTTAGGTATCCGAGTAATGAGGGAAATAGTATATTTCATCAAAATATACAAGGTATTAGAGATAAAGTTAGTGAACTGCTTATAGATGTCGACTCTGAAATTATCGGTATATCTGAACACTTCTTAAATAAGGAGATAATTCAGAGGCTTCCTTTACCAGGATACGGGTTGGCTGGCAGCTTTTCGAGGAGCTCTTTGCGGTGTGGGGGAGTAGCCATGTATGTGAAAAACGGCATCCCATTTGAGTCAATTGATGTTTCAAAGTACTGCACTGAAAAGGTGTTTGAATGTTGTGCAGGTGTGGTTAAATTTAACGCAGCTAAACTTCTAACTGTTGTTATTTATAGATCCCCAGACTCCGATTTCACAACATTTTTGTTAAAGCTAGAGGAGGTTCTTGGTTCACTTTATAGGAAATACAAAAAGTTAGTTATGTGTGGTGACTTCAATATTATTGTATAAGTGATTGTGCAAGGAAGAGGATGCTGGTAGACCTCTTTAATTCATATAATCTTATGCAAACCGTATTCTTTCCAACGAGAGTGCAAGGGAACAGTAGAACAACCATAGACAACAATTTTTGTTCATTCCTCATTACTAGAAGGGCATTCTGTTAGCAAAAAGGTGAATGGCCTTTCAGATCATGATGCACAAATTTTAACTTTAAAAGATTTTTGTGCTGCAACACGTGTTAAATATAGTCATCAGCTGTTCAGGAAAGCTGATCCAGTTGCTGTAGAGACCTTTGTAAACCTTATAAAGGAACAAGAGTGGCAAGATGTTTATAGCGCTGATGCAGTAGACGATAACTATAATGCTTTTCTCAAGACTTTTCTCTTGCTCTTTGAACGTTGCTTTCCGTTAGAACGTTTAAAACAGGGTACTAGCACAAACAGGCAGCCTGGGTGGCTGACTAGAGGGATAAGAATATCTTGTAGAACAAAGTGGCAATTATATCAAAACGTTAGAAACAGTCAAAATCTAAATGCGGCAGCCCATTACAAGCAGTATTGTAAGGTGCTTAAAAATTTTATTAGGAACGCAAAAAGTATGTGGTATGCAGATAGAATAGCTAAGTCTCAGGATAAAATTAAAACCATATGGTTAGTCGTAAAGGAAGTTGCTGGTCTGCAGAGACAGGTCGAGGATATAGAATCAGTGCGTAGTGGGAATGTCCGTGTTACTGATAAGTCGCATATATGTACAGTATTTAATAATCTCTTTCTGAATATAACAGGTGAACTAAATAGAAACCTAGTCCCAACAGGGAATCATATAGCGCTCTTAGAAAAACGTGTTCCGAGACTGTTACCTGAAATGCTCCTCCATGATAGTGACATGAGGGAGATTGAGTTAATAATTAAATCACTAAAGACCAAGAACTCTCATGGATATGACGGGGTATCTAGCAGAATACTGAAGTATTGTTCTATGTATGTTAGCCCAGTTCTCAGCCATATCTGTAACTTTTCCTTTACGTGTGGTCGGTTTCCTGACCGATTAAAGTACTCGGAAGTGAAGCCACTTTATAAAAAGGGAGACATTGATAATGTTGACAATTTTAGACCTATTTCTATGCTATCGGTGTTTGCTAAAGTTATCGAGAAGGTTGTATATACAAGGTTACTGGAGCATTTAAATTCACATAATTTGCTGTCAAATATTCAGTTTGGTTTTAGAAATGGTTTAACAACTAAAAATGCTATATTCTGTTTTCTCTGTGAGGTTTTGGACGGATTAAATAAAAGGCTGCGAACGCTAGGTGTTTTCTTTGATTTAACTAAGGCTTTTGACTGTGTTGACCACAAAATATTACTGCAGAAGCTGGACCATTATGGAGTAAGGGGAGTAGCTTACAATTGGTTCGCCTCTTACTTTAAGAACAGAAAGCAGAGGGTAATTCTCCGCAATATTGAGAGTGGTAGTGATGTTCAGTCCCAATGGAGCACTGTTAAGTGGGGCGTTCCCCAAGGGTCGGTGCTGGGGCCACTGCTGTTTCTTATTAATATAAATGATATGCCTTCTAGCATTACAGGTGATTCAAAAATATTTCTGTTTGCTGATGACACTAGCTTGATAGTGAAGGATCTTGTGTGTAATATTGAAACAGTAACAAATAATGTAGTTCATGAAATAAGTTCGTGGCTTGTGGAAAATAATTTGATGCTAAATCACAGTAAGACTCAGTTTTTACAGTTTCTAACTCACAATTCAACAAGAACCGATATTTAGATTAGACAGAATAGGCATATTATAAGCGAGACGGAACAGTTCAAGTTCCTAGGCGTTCGGATAGATAGTAAGCTGTTGTGGAAAGCCCATGTCCAGGATTTTGTTCAGAAGCTAAATGCTGCTTTATTTACCATTAGAACAGTATCTGAAATAAGTGACACTTCAACACGAAAAGTAGTCTACTTCGCATATTTTCATACGCTTATGTCGTATGGTATTATTTTTTGGGGTAATTCTTCTGACTCAAAAAGGGTATTTTTGGCTCAAAAACGGGCTGTTCGAGCTATATGTGGTGTAAGTTCGAGAACGTCTTGTCGACCCCTATTCAAAAATCTGGGAATTCTGACATTGCCCTCACAGTATATATTTTCTTTAATGTCGTTTGTTGTTAGCAATATGAGCCTATTCCCAAGAGTTACCAGCTTTCACTCAGTTAATACTAGGCATAAATCAAATCTGCATGTAGAATGCACTTCCTTGACTCTTGTGCAGAGCCGGCCGCGGTGTCCTAGTGGCTAAAGGCACTTCAGTCTTGAACCGCGCGGCTACTACGGTCGCAGGTTCGAATCCTGCCTCGGGCATGGATGTGTGTGATGTCCTTAGGTTAGTTAGGTTTAAGTAGTTCTAAGTTCTAGGGGACTGATGACCTCAGATGTTAAGTCCCATAGTGCTCAGAGCCATTTGAACCAACTCTTGTGCAGAAAGGAGTGCAGTATTCTGCTGCATCCATTTTCAATAAGCTACCACAAGAACTCAAAAATCTTAGCAGTAGCCCAAACTCTTTTAAGTCCAAACTGAAGAGTTTCCTCATGGCTCACTCCATCTATTCTGTCGAGGAGCTCCTGGAAGGGCTAAAAAATTAAGCAAATTCCAGTGTTACATTGTTGATTTTCTTCATTTAAACTTACGACTTGTCACCTGAATATTTTTATATTTCATTTTATCTGTTTCTAATATCGTGTTATAATTTCATGCATTGACTCGTTCCACGACCATGGAGACTTCTCCTTAATTTGGTCCCACGGAACAATAAATAAATAAATAAATTGGTTGGTTGATTTGGAGGGGGGGGGGGGACATACAGTGAGGTCATCGGTCCCATCGTATTAGGGAAGGAAGGGGAAGGAAATTGGCTCTGCCCTTTCAAAGGAACCATCCCGGCATTTACCTGAAGCGATAGGGCCCCATACACCTCAGCATAGACACCAGCGCCTGCGTTTGGCAACAGTAGAGTGTGCCCACAGAGCGAACGAGCAGCAGTTGATGATGCCCGTGCAAAGCAAACAGGCTGCTCCGAAGTATGCCTACAGAGGGCTGTTACCTAGACTTGGGGCTGGCCGGTTCTAGGCCCTTCAATCTGGAACCGCGCGACCGCCACGGTCGCAGGATCGAATCCTGCCTCGGGCAAAGATGTGTGTGATGTCCTTAGGATAGTTAGGTTTACCTAGTTCTAAGTTCTAGGGGACTGATGCCCTCAGATGTTTAAGTCTCATAGTGCTCAGAGCCATTTGACCCATTTGAATCTAGACTTGGGCGTGAATCATTGTTCCCCTACTACAAGAGGTGGCGTATATGGAAGTCAGCCAGCAGGTGGCCCTCCATGTGCATGATGTGCATGGTACCAGTTCGATTCCAAGCAGCCTATAGACAGACGAGCAGAAAGCAGAGACGTTGCTTAGTGCAAAGAGCTTCTAACGGCGGGAGTCGGGTGACACATTTCAGGATGATGATTGGCTTGGACTTCCTCTCGTAGCATGCTGCAGGTGGTGACTGGTACAGCTTGTCTGAAAACGGCATTACTTATGTGGACTTGGCCCATCACTGTTTTCAAAGAGCGTCTGTCTTTCCACTGAGTCAGCGAAGCTACAGACCTGCACAGTTGGGATTGTATGTGTGGCAAGTCACGCTACCACGAAGCCCAGGCAGCCTTTTCTGCGCTGCTAACATAGTCTGTACGTGATTTGCCGTGCTCCCGCCATGAGGGTTATTGAGTCAACCTGTCCTGAAGTCTCTGCTGTCATGCATGTCTCCTGCCGAGCCAAACAGTATGGTGGCGAGCACATACGTCCTTTTCAGCTTTTAGCGTCTCAGCTGCTTCTCCCTTTTAAAAGAACTTATTAATACTGCTCAATTCATATTTGTATTCATAAATGCGGCAGTGTGGTTTCACTCAGTACTCGGTCACCAGCGCACAAAAGTACATCCACAGGATGAGTCAGGAGGAAAGGTACATACTTTGTGGGGTGATAGTATTACTGATTCTGAACAAAAAACTTCATATAGATACTGGCAGAAGGAAAGCTGTGAGTCGTGCTTCGGTAGCTCAGATGGTAGAGCACTTGCCCGCGAAAGGCAAAGGTCCCGTGTTCGAGTCTCGATCAGGCACACGGTTTTAACCTGCCAGGAAGTTTTATATTAAATTTTTTACAAAAAAGTTCATATTCATTTTTTTTTTCTCTCTAGAGCTAAAGGTTTGTGCGAAGAGAGTGCGAGGATGTTGAAAAACTCGATCAAAGCGCATGCACTGTAGCTTACGTAGTTTTTCTAGGCCAATTTGATGTAGCATATTGAGGTAGCAAATTGAGACGGGCAGTTTTATACGGAACACTTGTGGTCTATTAAGTCGGCAAAATACTTCAAATTGTCCTATAAAAACTACGTAGGCTACAGCGAATGCGCGTCGAGCGAGTGTTTCAACATTCTCGCGGTTTCTTCGCACAAACTATTAGTTCTAGAGAAAAAGTGAATAGGACCTTTTTCGTAGGATATTTAATACAGTTTAATTTTGTAATGCGACACGTTTTCGCTGGAGGGTGCGGTTTTCGAGTTATTCAAGAAGAACGTACAAAAGTGGTATTAAATGTGTTCTAACTCGGAAACTGTAACGCCGGAAATGCATATCCTCGTATTTCCATCTATTGTACTATAATTTGTTTTCCTTATTTTTGTTACCTGAATATATGACATTTCTGTGTCTTCACATATTGTAATTGTTTTACTATTTGTATATATATATATATATATATATATATATATATATATATATAGATATTTATGCATTTATGTCGATGTATAATTGGTTTGTTTCGTAAATATTATTTGTATTTTTACGCTGGGTCTTGCCTAGGGAAAACTGCTATCGAACGATTACATCGATAGGTCGTGTGAAGAATCAAAGTGTGTAGGATCTTTGGTAGTGTTAACTTTGCCGCGCGGAGCGCGGGCAGAGCATGAGAGAGAGTCTGGCTGGAGTAGCGAGTGGAGCAGGTGTGTTGTGTGTAGCTCCCGCGAGTTGCCGCGCTTTCGGGGTTTGGCAGCATGTAATTGCGCTCGACTTGCGATGATAGTTTCTGACATGGTGTCGTGGACGGGAAGCATTAGCTGGCGCACATCAAGAGCCCGTTTCGTCTGGTGACCGTGTCGAGAAGAAGGCGCGCCAACATCCAGCTTCTGCAACAGCGACGGCCGACAATGAGTGACTGTCGCCACCTCCTCGATCGACGGCTTCAAACCTTCAATCAACCAACAAGGAAGACTGGAAGCACGTAAAGTCTTAGAACTGTATGGCAGACCTCAGCTTTTCAAATTGTTCCATTTGCCTCGCAAAATTACAGCAACTTAGCATGAACCTTTGTTGCTCATTGTCCCAATTGCATTACCAAGCAGGGTCGCTTCCTTTTCCGAAATGAACCCGAATGTCGTTGAAATTCAGACGCCAGCATTAAAGTACAATTATTGCATTTCACTGCTTTAATTTCAAAGTTCAGTTTAAGTATTCATAGCTGGCTACAATATTTAGATTACGCAAGCACAAATTAAGAGTGCGAGTTTCGTTACCATATTTTAGCTTACCTGTGACTGCAGCTCAGCTTGGTACGTACTAAATTTTACTATTGTTAATTGTTCAGAATCATTTAATTCAAGTTCAAAGTTAAATCTCTTATTTCTAAATTGCGTAGATTCAAGTAGCTTTTGAAATGATTGTTGAGGTAGTCCAAGACTAACCGTATTTTACTGAATTTCGATGTGCTTCAGAAAGAAAGCTCTCTATTAACTTCAGTCACTAAATTAACTTTCAGTTTTCCGATTTTATTAATTCTTTTGCTAAATTAAGTCAGAGTGCAGCGAAAGTTATTACTTCTGACAAACTTTCAGTTTTCACACTACACGTGTCAACCTTCAGTTGCCATGCTTCTAGTGCTAATTATATGTGTAATTACCTTTCTTTTTCAGTTACTATAGTAACTGTCCTTAGGACTGGCGACCGTAATTTCCCCCAAATCTCAAATATCTAATTACCGCTAGTTAATTGTTAACGTAACGGCCGCACATTTACTTTCTTCATTAACTTTACCCCTTTTCAAAATTAATTTCCACCAGTTTCATTTGCATTTTTCCTTTCATTTAGATGTAACCCTTTCCTCCCTCTTTACCGACAGATTAACTTCGGTGACGATTGCTTTTCCCAAATTTCCATTAGGTACACGCGGTTTAATTTTTCACTGTCATTAAGGTCGATAAGTGAGGGGGAGGTTACAAAACCATCCAGAATGGGCATACGTCCAAACGAAATTTTTTGTTCAGAATCACTAACATTATCACCCCTCAAAGTATGTACCTTTTCTCCTGACTAACCCTGTACAGTTAGCTTCCTACTCTCATGTTTCCTATATGCCCTTCATTAAGCTCGCAAAAGAGTGATAGTTTCTTAATTTATATCTTTTAAATTTCAGTACCCATTGACACGCTTCCTGATCTAAGATACGCAAATATTGTAAAGAACATTTCATTTGTATCCACACAATTCTGAATTAAATGTTTTCCATACGACTTTTGAAGGCACACGTCATTAGCCGATGAAATTTTCCTACGAAACGTTTTTAGAGAATTTATTGCGAAAACGATTTTATTTATAAACAAATAGTCGCACTTGACTGTGATACTGTGACGCCAAATCTCAACTGTAGCTGTGCTGATATGTATCGAAATTACTCGCCCCAACAAGTGGCAGTACCAGTTTTAATGTGCACCTGCTCCCCTTACACTGTACCCATGGATTGTGTTGCTGCCACTGAACAATAACCCTGACAGACGAGTCGAACAGGGAGCTGCTCTGTGTGTAAAACACTCAGTTTCACCTGAACCTGAGTCTGCTGGTTGGCATACAAGCTCTATTTGGCCATTCGTATGGGGTGCCCGCCCGCAGTAAGTGATAAACGAGCAATTATACATTGTCTGACAAAAAAGTGAAGCCTCCAAAATATATGGTCGAATGTCAATGTGAATTCGTACACGTACTCACCATTGGCAGATATGGATTTGCGATTCTCTGTGACTTGTAGAACGGCCACCAGTGTACTTTTAGTGCTGTTCGTGTTTAGCGTCGTAAGCGGGCCTGGTGAGGTACACAGTGTGTCCCTGAACGAATGCTAAGGATTCAGGGATGTGACAGGAATGACCGTTCGAGGCTAAAATGTCTAGTAAATATAGGCTTTAAAATTCATACCTTCGGAATTATGAGCATTTATTCACCTTTGATACTGTCAATCTAATCTACTGCAAACTCTTTGCCTTCCATAGTTTTAGAAGAGGTAGTACGAACAAAAACAAGAAAAAATGCAAACCTTTAGAGCTATGGGCATTTTTTTGTAGAATGATGTGTTTTACACTAGCGTAGATGGACAACTGCTCATGTCTCTGAACGCCAGGTTCTCATTCAAATGAGCAAATAATAGGCAAAGTATAGAATTTTTTGGAGACAATGAAAAGACATACAAAGGGTCGCTCTGCAACTATGGCTGATCATACTTTGAAGTTTAGTTTAGAATTTTACTAAAAGTAACGCTCGTAATTATGGGTAGATCAATGGTCTGGGTGTCTGAAGTACGCAGACTGCGCGCAGTGTAGCCTCCAAGGAGTTACCTGAAATCAATAATGGATAACATTAGAAGACACTGCATTAAATTTATGGGAGCTTATTCTTGACCGAAATAAAACAACCTTAAATTTAACGATATGGTGCTAACTTGAACTTTCAGTTCAGTTTTGTGTTTTCTTCATTCTTTACGACTTTACAAAAAATAGCTCATAGTAACAAATTTCACGTATTATATGTATAAGGGGTTACCCGTGGTCTAGAGGTAGCATCTTTGATTCATAATGAAAAACGTCTTCGGTCCCAGGTTCGATCCCGGCCACTGCCTAAATTTTGATAAATAATCAGCATTGGCGGCCGAAGACTTCCGGCATAAGAAGTCAGCCTTATTCTGCCAACAGCCTTGTCAAAGAGGGCGGAGGAGCGGATAAAGGTTCAGGGCACTCTCTTGTCCTAGGGGTGGGAAATTGCCCCTAAAGGCGGAAGAATCAGCAATGATCAACGACAAGAGAATGCAGAAGGCAATGGAAACCACTGCATCAAAGACACGTAACGTGTATCCACAGGACATGTGGCCTGTAATTGAAGAAGTGTCATGATGATCTCTCCATTGGCAAAAGATTCCGGAATAGTCCCCCATTCGGATCTCGGGAGGGAACTGCCAAGGGGGAGGTTACCATGAGAAAAAGAATGAATAATCAACGAAAGGATAACGTTCTACGAGTCGGGGCGTGGAATGTCAGAAGCTTGAACGTGGTAGGGATACTAGAAAATCTGAAAAGGGAAATGCAAAGGCTCAATCTAGATATAGTAGGGGTCACTGAAGTGAAGTGGAAAGAAGACAAGGATTTCAGGTCAGATGAGTATCGGGTAATATCAACAGCAGCAGAAAATGGTATAACAGGTGTAGGATTCGTTATGAATAGGAAGGTAGGGCAGAGGGTGTGTTACTGTGAACAGTTCAGTGACCGGATTGTTCTAATCAGAATAGACAGCAGACCAACACCGACAACGATAGTTCAGGTATACATGCCGACGTCGCAAGCTGAAGATGAACAGATAGAGAAAGCGTATGAGGATATTGAAAGGGTAATGCAGTATGTAAAGGGGGACGAAAATCTAATAGTCATGGGCGACTGAAATGCAGTTGTAGGGGAAGGAGTAGAAGAAAAGGTTACAGGAGAATATGGGCTTGGGACAAGGAACGAAGAGAAAGACTAATTGAGTTCTGTAACAAGTTTCAGCTAGTAATAGCGAATACCCTGTTCAAGAATCACAAGAGGAGGAGGTATACTTGGAAACGGACGGGAGTTACGGGAAGATTTCAATTAGGTTACATCATGGTCAGACAGAGATTCCGAAATCAGATACTGGATTGTAAGGCGTACCCAGGAGCAGATATAGACTCAGATCACAATATAGTAGTGATGAAGAGTAGGCTGAAGTTCAAGAAATTAGTCAGGAAGAATCAATACGCAAAGAAGTGGGATACGGAAGTACTAAGGAATGACGAGATACGTTTGAAGTTCTCAAACGCTACAGATAGAGCAATAAGGAATAGCGCTGTAGGCAGTACAGTTGAAGAGGAATGGACATCTCTAAAAAGGGCCATCACAGAAGTTGGGAAGGAAAACATAGGTGCAAAGAAGGTAGCTGCGAAGAAACCGTGGGTAACAGAAGAAATACTTCAGTTGATTGATGAAAGGAGGAAGTACAAACATGTTCCGGGAAAATCAGAAATACAGAAGTACAAGTCGCTGAGGAGTGAAATAAATCGGAAGTGCAGGGAAGCTAAGACGAAATGGCTGCAGGAAATATGTGAAGACAGCGAAAAAGATATGATTGTCGGAAGGACAGACTCAGCATACAGGCAAGTCAAAACAACCTTTGGTGACATTAAAAGCAACGGTGGTAACATTAAGAGTGCAACGGGAATTCCACTGTTAAATGCAGAGGAGAGAGCAAATAGGTGGAAAGAATACATTGAAAGCCTCTATGAGGGTGAAGATTTGTCTGATGTGATAGAAGAAGAAACAGGAGTCGATTTAGAAGAGATAGGGGATCCAGTATTAGAATCAGAATTTAAAAGAGCTTTGGAGGACTTACGGTCAAATAAGGCAGACGGGATAGATAACATTCCATCAGAATTTCTAAAATCATTGTGGGAAGTAGCAACAAAACGACTATTCACCATGGTGTGTAGAATATATGAGTCTGGCGACATACCATCTGACTTTCGGAAAAGCATCACCCACACAATTCCGAAGACGGTAAGAGCTGACAAGTGCGAGAACTATCGCACAATCAGCTTAGCAGCCCATGCATCGAAGCTGCTTACAAGAATAATAAACAGAAGAATCGAAATGAAAATTGAGAATGCGCTAGGTGACGATCAGTTTGGCTTTAGGAAAAGTAAAGGGACGAGAGAGGCAATTCTGACATTACGGCTAATAATGGAAGCAAGGCTAAGGAAAATTCAAGACACTTTCATAGGATTTGTCGACCTGGAAAAAGCGTTCGACAATATAAAATGGTGCAAGCTGTTCGAGATTCTGAAAGAAGTAGGGGAAAGCTATAGAGAGAGACGGGTCATATACAATATGTACAACAACCAAGAGGGAATAATAAGAGTGGACGACCAAGAACGAAGGGCTCGTATTAAGAAGGGTGTAAGACAAGGCTGTAGCCTTTCGCCCCTACTCTTCAATCTGTACATCGAGGAAGCAATCATGGAAATAAGAGAAAGTTTCAGGAGTGGAATTAAAATACAAGGTGAAAGGATATCAATGATACGATTCGCTGATGACATTGCTATCCTGAGTGAAAGTGAAGAAAAATTAAATGATCTGCTGAACGGAATGAACAGTCTAATGAGTACACAGTATGGTTTGAGAGTAAGTCGGAGAAAGACGAAGGTAATGAAAAGTAGTTGAAATGAGAACAGCGAGAAACTTAAGATCAGCTTTGCTGTTCACGGAGTCAATGAAGTTAAGGAATTCTGCTACCTATGCAGTAAAATAACCAATGAGCAAGGAGGACATCAAAAGCGGACTCGCTATGGCAAAAAAGACATATCTGGCCAAGAGAAGTCTACTAATATCAAATACCGGCCTTAATTTGAGGAAGAAATTTCTGAGGATGTCGTCTGGAGTACAGCATTGTATGGTAGTGAAACATGGACTGTGGGAAAACCGGAACAGAAGAGAATCGAAGCATTTGAGATGTGGTGTTATAGACGAATGTTGAAAATTAGGTGGACTTATAAGGTATGGAATAAGGAGGTTCTACGCAGAATCGGAGAGGAAAGGAATATGTGGAAAACACTGATAAGGAGAAGGGACAGGATGATAGGACGTCTGCTAAGACATGACGGAATGACTTCCATGGTACCAGAGGGAGCTGTAGAGGGCAAAAACTGTAAAGGAAGACAGAGATTGGAATATGTCACGCAAATAATTGAGGACGTAGGTTGCAAGTGCTACTCTGAGATGAAGAGGTTAGCACAGGAAAGGAATTTCTGGTGGGCCGCATCAAACCAGTTAGTAGACTGATGACCAAAAAAAAAGAGGTATAAGTGCCCAACAAAGTGTTTACTTTTCTGGGGACAAAGGTAGACGTTAATAGGTTCAACAGTTCGTATTTTATGCTGCACACATTGTTGAAAAATCGTGTCTCGAGAAAAACCGGTTTGAAATTTAGGGAAAACTTTTCTATGTATTGGTAGTTACATTTGCTTAGAAACTACGTGTTATGTATTTTGATGTTGCTGAACACAAATCTGAAGTTAGATTTTCAAAATTCAAAACGGCTAATCCAAAATGGCGGATCAAATATTATGTTTTGACCAAAATTTGATAAAAAAGTATTTTCGTTAGTTACGTTTAGTCTGCAATACCAGCACTGTATATTTACCCTTCCACTAAATCGAATTGTTCCAGGAGAGCAATTCCCTTGCTCTTCTTGGCGAGAAAAGCGATCTGGCTGAGTTGGGTCTCCTGCGTTTGGCAGCCTGCGACGTTTTTCGCCAGCTTTTCAAGCGAACTTGTTTGCGTGCATACTGCAATATAAATAGTAAACAGCAGTAGCGTCTATAGAAAGGTCCCAGAACTGCCCTCATTAAAAAACGGTCACAACGCCCAGATAGTACTAGGGACAGAAAGTTGGCTGAAACCAGACGTAAACAGTAATGAAATCCTAAACTCAGATTTGAATGTATACCGCAGAGACAGGCTGGACAGTGAAGGGGGAGCGTGTTTATAGCGATAAGAAGTGCAATAGTATCGAAGGAAATTGACGGAGATCCGAACTGTGAAATAATTTGGGTGAAGGTCACGGTTAAAGCAGGCTCAGACATGGTAATTGGATGTCTCTATAGGCCCCCTGACTCAGCAGTTATTGTGGCTGAGCACCTGAAGGATAATTTGGAAAATATTTCGAGTAGACTTCCCCACCATATTATAGTTCTGGGTGGAGATTTTAATTTGCCGGATATAGACTGGGAGACTCAAACGTTCATAACGGGTGGCAGTGACAAAGAATCCAGTGAAATTTTTTTGAGTGCTTTATCTGAAAACTACCTTGAGCAGTTAAACAGAGAACCGACTCGTGACAAACAGACCCGAACTATTTGAAACAGTTAACGCAGAACAGGGAATCAGCGATCATAAAGCGGTTAATGCATCGATGATTTCAGTCGTAAATAGAAATATTAAAAAAGGTAGGAAGATTTTTCTGTTTAGCAAAAGTGACAAAAAGCAGATTACAGAGTACCTGACGGCTCAACACAAAAGTTTTGTCTCAAGTACAGATAGTGTTGAGGATCGGTGGACAAAGTTCAAAATCATCGTACAATATGCGTTAGATGAGTACGTGGCAAGCAAGATCGTAAGAGATGGAAATGAGCCACCGTGGTACAACAACCGAGCTGGAAAACTGCTGCGGAAGCAAAGGGAACTTCACAGCAAACATAAACAGAGCCAAAGCCTTGCAGACAAACAAAAATTACGCGAAGCCAAATGTAGTGTGAGGAGGGCTATGCGAGAGGCGTTCAATGAATTCGAAAGTGAAGTTCTATGTACTGACATGGCAGAAAATCCTAAGAAAATTTGGTCTTATGTCAAAGCGGTAGGTGGATCACAAAAAATGTCCAGACACTCTATGACCAAAATGGTACTGAAACAGAGGATGACAGACTAAAGGCCGAAATACTAAATGTCTTTTTCCAAAGCTGTTTCACAGAGGAAGACTGCACTGCAGTTCCTTCTCTAGATTGTCGCACAGATGACTAAATCGTAGATATCGAAATAGACGACAAAGGGATAGAGATACAATTAAAATCGCTCAAAAGAGGTAAGGCCGCTGGACCTGATGGATACCAGTTCGATTTTACACAGAGTACGCGAAGGAACTTAACCCCCTTCTTCCAGTGGTGTATCGTAGGTCTCTAGAAAAGCGTAGCGTTCCAAAGGATTGGAAAAGGACACAGGTGATCCCCGATTTCAAGAAGGGACGTCGAACAGATGTGCAGAACTATAGACCTATATCTCTAATGTCGATCAGTTGTAGAATTTTGGAACACTTATTATGTTCGAGTATAATGACTTTTCTGGAGACTAGAAATCTACTCTGTAGGAATCAGCATGGGTTTCGAAAAAGACGGTCGTGTGAAACCCAGCTCGCGCTATTCGTCCACGAGACTCAGAGGGCCATAGACACGGGTTCACAGGTAGATGCCGTGTTTCTTGACTTCCGCAAGGCGTTCGATACAGTTCCTCACAGTCGTTTAATGAACAAAGTAAGAGCATATGGACTATCAGACCAATTGTGTGATTGGATTGAAGAGTTCCTAGATAACAGAACGCAGCATGTCATTCTCAATGGAGAGAAGTCTTCCAAAGTAAGAGTGATTTCAGGTGTGCCGCAGGGGAGTGTCATAGGACCATTGCTATTCACAATATACATAAATGGCCTTGTGGATGACATCGGAAGTTCACTGAGGCTTTTTGCAGATGATGCTGTGGTGTATCGAGAAGTTGTAACAATGGAAAATTGTACTGAAATGCAGGAGGATCTGCAGCGAATTGAGGCATGGTCCAGGGAATGGCAATTCAATCTCAATGTAGACAAGTGTAACGTGCTGCGAATACATAGAAAGATAGATCCCTTATCATTTAGCTACAAAATAGCAGGTCAGCAACTGGAAGCAGTTAATTCCATAAATTATCTGGGAGTAGGCATTAGGAGTGATTTAAAATGGAATGATCATATAAAGTTGATCGTCGGTAAAGCAGATGCCAGACTGAGATTCATTGGAAGGATCCTAAGGAAATGCAATCCGAAAGCAAAGGAAGTAGGTTACAGTACGCTTGCAGGAGAAACGCTCAGTAGCTCGATACGGGCTTTTGTTAAAGTTTCGAGAACATTTCTTCACTGAAGAGTCAAGCAGTATATTGCCCCCTACTACGTATATCTCGCGAAGAGACCATGAGGATAAAATCAGAGAGATTAGAGCCCACACAGAAGCATACCGACAATCCTTCTTTCCACGAACAATACCAGACTGGAATAGAAGGGAGAACCGATAGAGGTACTCAGGGTACCCTCCGCCACACACCGTCAGGTGGCTTGCAGAGTATGGATGTAGATGTAGATAACTCATTTTGTGAACGTGCGTCAAGGCACGACATGTTTTCTACCCGAACCGAGCGTCTCTACCTGAGAGCGTCCTACGGCGGTAGTGACACTGCTACGAACAAAGCGCTGTGGAATTTTTGTAACTCACGAATTAAAAAGGCATTTTCGTCCCTACATTCTAGACACGTATAACTTTCGAAAAATGTAACAAAAAGTCAACTTTTTCACCATTTTGAATAGGAACTTGACCTTACGTACACAGGTCTCCAAAATTAAGGCAATAAATGGATATTTTGCAATGCTGCATTTATTTTGCCACATAACAGTACAAACAGGTGATACGAAAGTAGAAACAATGTAAAGATTACAGAATGTAAACAACTGCAAGAAGCATGTTTTTCGTCTTTTCCAACTCAACGGATTTGAACGAACACACTTTCCGACCACTGGTTAAGGGGGGTAGGACGTCAAACGGGCCGACTTGGAGCAGGAGAGGCACCACAGGACATTTTAATTTCGACTGTCTATACTTTTACAAATAAATTCATACAACTTTAACAGCATGACAAGGAAGGATTTAGGATTCATACTCATAGCAGTGGAAGCTCTAGAACGTAACAAAACACATTTTTTTTAATGTGAAATTTCATCATTTTTTCACTTACTACTGACTGAACTTGTTGCTATAGGTACACTTTTCTCCCTAAGTAAGTGAGATTCTTCGATGACTTTTGCACAGAATACAAACCATAGTGACAGGTGTATGAAACTCTATAAGTTATTTAATTTATGAAAAAATGAATGAACTGTCACATTTTAAACTTCATGCTTCGAAAAAATTCAAGTTTTATAGTTCATTATCTGAAATTTTTCCACAGTTCTTTAATAGATTTGGAAAATTTTAGAGTTTCATACACCTGTAACTATCGTTTGTATGCTATGAAAAATTCATCGAAGAATCTTTCTTACTTAGGAAGAAAAGTGTACCTATAGGAACAAGTTCAGTCAGTAATAAGTGAAGAAATGATGAAATTTCACTTGTAAAAAAAGGTATTTTGCTACGTTTTCGAACGTCCACTGCGATACGTGTGCGTCCTCAATCCGTCCTGGTCATGGTGACAAAGTTTTATGAATTTATTTGTAAAATTATAGACAGCAGAAATTAAAATGTCATGTGGTGACTCTCCTGCTCCAAGTCTGCCCGTTTGACGCCCTACCCCCCTTAATGCGTTCAATACAGGATTCGGCCACCTCTGGCAATAAGACAAGCCAGGCAAGACGGGGCATATTGTGAATGATGTCATCAACATCATGTTGAGGTGATAATGCCCATTCTTCCAGCAGAGCTGCTCACTCTTGGAGAGATGGATGCTGACGTCAAGCAACACGTCTCGTTAGTCAATCCGAGACATAGTCTACGGGATTCAAGTCGGGAGAGCGACCAGGCCATGTCATGTGTGTAATATCTTCCATCTCCAAGAAAATATCAACCACGTGTGCTCTTTGGTGTCGAGCATTATCGTCCATCAGTATGGAAGTCTGCGCCCACAGCACCTAGCAACAACCGCACTAGATATCCCAAGATCTCGTCACGGTACCTGACAGCAGTTAAACCTTACCGAATCACCCGTACAATTTCCTGAAGAAGCCTTCGAGTGGTCAACATAATCCCTGGCCCTCCTCCTTGATATCAGTCTCTTTCCACAAAGTTTGGGCCCAGAATCCGTTTCTCAAGTTTCTTCGAGAGGCAAATCCGTCGAGAATCACTCTCAACATCACATCGGGTCTCATCTGTGAAAAGATGATCGGCCCACTGTTCGACCGTCCAGGTGGAACGTTGACGACTCCATTTTAGACGTTCTCTTCTGTGAAAACGCGTCAGATATACGCATACAGCAGGTTTCCGACAGTAAAGGTCACTTTGCCGAAGTCTTCCGTACACAGTTTGGCTCGATATAGCACGTCCAGTGAATAATGCGTGGTCAGACCCGAGTTGCCGTACACTACTTCGGCGGTAGAGGTTCAAATGGCTCTGAGCACTATGGGACTCAACTGCTGTGGTCATTAGTCCCCTAGAACTTAGAACTACTTAAACCTAACTAACCTAAGGACATCACACACACCCATGCCCGAGGCAGGATTCGAACCTGCGACCGTAGCAGCAGCGCGGCTCCGGACTGGAGCGCCTAGAACCGCACGGCCACCGCGGCCGGCACTTCGGCGGTAGAGTCGTGCCCTTACAGCCAAATAGTGGTCCTATTTTTCTAATGTCACACGTGGTAGTCCCTGTGCTGGTCTTCAGGATAGTTTCGGTCTCTATAAACTGTAACCACATCGGAGAAAAAACAGAACGATTAATATTAGGCCATCGGGCCACATCAGCTAGTGGCTGTCCTGCTTCCATTCTTCGTACGCCCCTCCACTGCAGAGAGTCTGGTTGGCGTCTTCTCTGTGCAATACTGCACCGTCCGTGACCGTACACAGCGATTGTGGATGTGGGACTATCCGGCAAAAACTACCCCGTTTGGTAGGTCTTCGTTGACATGGTTGTCCGTCGTCCGGAATGCCGTTTTCCGTGCGGAACACGATAATACGGACATCTGTTGAGCGCCTGTACGATTATATCGCGAATTAGGCACAGTACGGGGAAATGGAGGTTTGTTGCTTTAATCTTGGACACCAGTGAATTTACGGTAGAGAGAGTAGTATTAGGCATTTTTTCTTGTTTTGTTCCATGTAACCATCTCTCAAAATACGAAAAGCAAAGATTCTGCAGTAGATTAGTTCCACATATCGAAGATGAAGAAGTGCTGATAGTTCTGACTATGCAAGACTTTTTTTCTTCCAGTTTTCATTTCTAACATGTTGTACAATCCTCCTGGGACACCCTGTGTAAGAGGCGTGAAGAGCGTCAGATGTTGAGTAATCGTTGTGCAGAACACTGAAATGTTGCGTACTCATGCGTATCAGCATCTGACAGATATTCAAAATACCTTCACTGTGAGTCTCGATTTGGCTGGATGACCAGTACTGCAATGTCCAGGTTTGTGGGGCATATGTATGTGACACTGGCTTGATGTTGGCCTGCATGTTCCGTCAAACTTCCATTGGACCACACTGACCACCACAAGGGAGGATAACATTATTGTATCCCAAACACATCATAACCAGTTCACATCGGCGCCGGCCATCCGAGAACAAGTGAAACACTGCCTCCAACATTCTGTGACATCCCGCACCATTGGTTAGAGGCTAGCAATAGCCGGAATCGGGATCTACCGTCCCTTGAGTCGTCTGCCGTTAGTACCACAACACAAACAGCTGCATTTGAAGTGGTGCCGTGACAAGTAAGCATGGACTGCTGATTAATGGCGTCGCAATGTTCACAGCGACGAATCACGTTTCTGCACTATCCCAGATGACTATTGACAGTGAATTTGGCAGCAACGTGGGGAGAGGTATCATTCTTGCCTTGTGGTTCACTTGGTACTGAGCCCCACCACATAACATCGAAAAGGTGTCTCTCTGTTCAAGATACACGTTTCATTATCTAAAATTTACTATGTCTTGCATGAACTGGCTCCCATATTCGCCTGACCTCTCTGCTTCTGACTACTTTCTGTGCGGCATATTCAAAGACTCTGACTACCAGAACTGTACCACTGTGCTGTACGAACTGGAACCGTTCATCTGTGTGACAACTGAATCCATTTAGTTTGGTAGACTATAAAATATGATGGCAAATTTCAGTGCTTGTTTGCGTGCTTGCATAAGCTGTCACCAGCACGCCGGACGGCAAGGATGAAGTGCGAAGATCGATTAGTAGGCGCTGGATCAAGTCCTTCCATCATGAGAGAGGCCA
Organism: Schistocerca serialis cubense; assembly: GCF_023864345.2. NCBI lineage: Eukaryota > Metazoa > Arthropoda > Insecta > Orthoptera > Acrididae > Schistocerca > Schistocerca serialis. The sequence continues at coordinate 167,403,299 of NC_064638.1, read as the reverse complement.
GAGACACACTCACTAGCAACACGCCGACAACATCCTCTGGGTAACATGTATTAAGGCTGCCCATCACTGGTAGAGGCCCTCATTCAGTCATCCAGTTTGGCGTCTGTCAGTTTACTCGCAGAGCGGGTTTAGTTCTTCACATGCTATGACAGTACACAGTGACTATATTAGTGACTACAGAGGGACTAGCTTACCTCAAGTAGAATTGTACTTTATTAGCAGTGAGAAACTGAAGTTTGTATTGGCAAGATTATCGCTGCTGACGTTACATCAGTCTGCAAGAGAACTAATACTGATTAGCTTGTACCAGAAAACATGGACTCTATTCAAGTTAAGAAAATGTTTCCAGTTCATGTAAATAAAGAACCGTATTAATCCATGTGTGCTTTTGTGTTCTAGAAAGATGATACTGGTCACCCATAACTACATCCTCTCCCTTGCTTCCTTGCGGTACAAGACCATACAGTTTGCACTACGTGTCTACCATGACCAGAGGACATTTCGAAAAAATAGTGAAGTGATTACAGAGACATCTTGCAAAGGACGAGTTTATTGAAGCTTGCTGAACGAGCTGTACACCGTGTAGCTCATTGTGACGGCAGCTATTATTTTGAAAATTTTGTATAAAATTCTTTTAAATTTAACATTTAACGTACAATTTAGCTTCAAGATCAGGGAGTCCTTTCTTGGACACGCAGAATTCACTGTATTGCCGGAGACGCTGAGCGGAGGCCGTCCGTGGTGGCCGAGCGGTTCTAGGCGCTACAGTCTGAAACCGCGCGACCGCTACGGTCGCAGGTTCGAATCCTGCCTCGGGCATGGATGTGCGTGATGTCCTTAGGTTAGTTAGGTTTAAGTAGTTCTAAGTTCTAGGGGACTCATGACGTCAGAAGTTAAGTCCCATAGTGCTCAGAGTCATTTGAACCATTTGAACGCTGAGCGGAACGGACCGCCTGGTTGCCTGTACCGACACCCCCGGGATAACAAGGCCGTCCAGCAGTGTTGGTGACGTCACACTAAGCGGCCTATAGCCGACGCAGTAGTCCACGGACACCTCCGTACAGACGCGCCTGATGCTAACCATCTTCTGTCCGTCATACAGAAAGGAGCCAACTATAATTCGAACCAAAGACCAAATTATATATATTCTTGTAAACAGCATAAAGGTTCATAACGAAATACCGATTACATATACGGGCAGGAATAAGTTTAATCGATTGAGGAACTTTGCCACTATTTTATAACTGTCAGAACACTATTTAGCTTTAAAACTCGCATACAGGTGGTGACAAATGCCAGCTGACAGCAGGACTTAACATTTTCAAGCTATTACATTGAAAGTAAATTATCTTAAACACTGTCATACATAGCAAAACCCTCACAACTTTCGTTTACAATAATGTAACAAGAGTTCGCTTTATCTCATAAAACACATGACTATTGTGAATTTACTCATATGGTCATGGTGACAGCAATTTTCAAGAATTTTTACAAGTGTATCCCCAGTAATAAAGAATGGAAACAAAAGATAGATATCAAATATTCTCCTTTTAACATAGACATCACTGAGCACAAGATTCTGTCTTGCACTGTGATACTAAGGGACTGCTATTTCCTTTAAGAAAAGCCTGATAATTTGCTATTGAAGATACACTTCTTGAAACAATATTAAAAATGCTATGAAAGGTAAGGAAATGAAAAACAACCAAGTGCATTACATGTAAGAATGTGAGCAAAAGGCTGAGGCTCTCTTTACTTACCATTTTCAATCTCTCTACAGCTTTTCCACGTAGAAATCACCAACTGCAAGTCTCATTATTGCTGTCTGTTACTAACAAAGTTCTTTTCCATTTAGAAAACCTGACAATTTGATCTTCATTCTGGTACTGAAGATAAACACTTTTCAGAGGAGTTCTAGAACCTATTCCTGCCCGTATATGTAATCGGTATTTCGTTATGAACCTTTATGCTGTTTAAAAGAATATATATAATTTGGTCTTTGGTTCGAATTATAGTTCGCTCCTTTCTGTATGACGAACAGAAGATGGTTAGCATCAGGCGCGTATGTACAGAGGTGTCCGTGGACTGCTGCGTCGGCTATGGGCCGCTTAGTGTGACGTCACTAACACTGCTGGACGGCCTTGTTATCCCGGGGGTGTCGCCTGTACCCGCAGGCGCAGCTGCGCGCACCTGGTTCCCCGTACCGGGGCGCTCTATTGTCCTGGTCTTAGCGGCCCATCTAGCCGGGGGCGGCTCCTAGATCCCGCGCTGCTAATTGAGGGATCTTCCTGGAGGGCGTGTATCTCGCTGTCAGGCCAATTACGAGAAGGCAGCTGTTGTTACCAAACCGAGACACAGAGCCTGCTAAGGTAGACTGAAAACAGTTCGTTTTACACAACCGAGTTATAGTTGCAAAAAGGATATTTCTCTTACAACGCTGAAATATTTGATACTCGTCTGGTTTCGCACGTGCTTTTCCGCCTTTTTATAACTCAAGGAACACTGCAGTAATAATTACATATGTTGTGCTAATCATATTGGTTCTGAAGATGTAGCAGCAGCCGTGTTTGTAGACCTGCTGGCTACTTCGCAAACAACTACCGTTTACAAATGCTTAAATCCGATTCAGCACGTTTGTTGCGACATCAGTGGGTACTTTTATTGAGACCTGCGAAATTCAAATGTTTCAGATACCAATTATTCAAACGAAATATAAGCCTAAAACCAATTTTTGTTAATTGTGGTTGTTATTTTGTTTTCTACTGTCTCACTAACCTGATATGGCTCAAGTATTCATTTTGCCAGTTTTCAATTGCAAACGATAACCTAAAAAATTAACTGTGTTTGCCTTGTAATATAGAACAGATGCTTCGCACGTCCAAAACACTATTTTGTAAACGTCTCTTCGTAGCCCTATACATGGCTATTGTTTTCGCCTGCAGCCATTTGCGCTTTGCAACTGAAAGCTGTCGAAAGCTTTGCCAGTTGCACAAAAATTTTTTAAGTTAACACGACTGCAGGAGTGTCTTAGTAGTAAAGAATAAATGTATTAAAACTACATGCTTCATGTGGCATTTTTTCACGCATCTTTCTGTATGACGTCATATTTGAACAATATGTCGTACAATGACATTTTTTTCGTAGATACATTTAGCGGCATATGTACTGTCTGCGATAAATGTGGCGAACAGAGTTAGTAGCAAAGATGTAATAAATTGTAATATAATGCATGTTGAGGCAGCTTCTCACGCATCTCGGTGTTCACGACGTCGTAGCTCCTAATCCGTGTGTCATACAATGATATAATTTTGTACTTGCATTCAGCGGCTGTTGTGGACGCATGTGTTACGAACGGAGTTAATACAATGATGCAACAAAGTAAAGCGTCATGCTCAATGCGGCAATTTGTCACGCATGTCGTTTGTTATGACGCCATATCTCCTGAACTATGACTTGAAGGTGGTTCTTATTCTGACAGTGATTGTTGCCTGACAGGAGGAGGTATATATACCGGTCCAGTTGCTTAGGAGGAGATGCGGATCGCACACGCGCGCTCGCATGTGCATACACACACACACACACCCACACACACACACGCACACGCACAGTCACACACACATACACATACACACGCGCACACACACACACACACATACACACACACACACACACACACACACACACACACATATATATGTTGTTGTTGTGGTCTTCAGTCCTGAGACTGGTTTGATGCAGCTCTCCATGCTACTCTATCCTGTGCAAGCTTCTTCATCTCCCAGTACCTACTGCAACCTACATCCTTCTGAATCTGCTTAGTGTATTCATCTCTTGGTCTCCCCCTATGATTTTTACCCTCCACGCTGCCCTCCAATACTAAATTGGTGATCCCTTGATGCCTCAGAACATGTCCTACCAACCGATCCCTTCTTCTGGTCAAGTTGTGCCACAAACTTCTCTTCTCCCCAATCCTATTCAATACTTCATCATTAGTTATGTGATCTACCCATCTAATCTTCAGCATTCTTCTGTAGCACCACATTTCAAAAGCTTCTATTCTCTTCTTGTCCGAACTATTTACCGTCCATGTTTCACTTCCATACGTGGCTACACTCCATACAAATACTTTCAGAAATAACTTCCTGACACTTAAATCTATACTCGATGTTAACAAATTTCTCTTCTTCAGAAACGCTTTCCTTGCCATTGCCAGTCTACATTTTATATCCTCTCTACTTCGTCCATCATCAGTTATTTTGCTCCCCAAATAGCAAAACTCCTTTACTACTTTAAGTGTCTCATTTCCTAATCTAATACCCTCAGCATCATCCGACTTAACTCGACTACATTCCATTATCCTCGTTTTGCTTTTGTTGATGTTCATCTTATATCCTCCCTTCAAGACACCATCCATTCCGTTCAACTGCTCTTCCAAGTCCTTTGCTGTCTCTGACAGAATTACAATGTCATCGGCGAACCTCAAAGTTTTTATTTCTTCTCCATGGATTTTAATACCTACTCCAAATTTTTCTTTTGTTTCCTTTACTGCTTGCCCAATATAGAGATTGAATAACATCGGGGAGAGGCTACAACCCTGTCTTACTCCCTTCCCAACCACTGCTTCCCTTTCATGTCCCTCAACTCTTATAACTGCCATCTGGTTTCTGTACAAGTTGTAAATAGCCTTTCGCTCCCTGTATTTTACCCCTGCCACCTTTAGAATTTGAAAGAGAGTATTCCAGTCAACATTGTCAAAAGCTTTCTCTAAGTCTACAAATGCTAGAAACGTAGGTTTGCCTTTCCTTAATCTTTCTTCTAAGATAAGTCGTAAGGTCAGTATTGCCTCACGTGTTCCAGTATTTCTACGGAATCCAAACTGATCTTCCCCGAGGTCGGCTTCTACTAGTTTTTCCATTCGTCTGTAAAGAATTCGTGTTAGTACTTTGCAGCTGTGGCTTATTAAACTGATGGTTCGGTAATTTTCACATCTGTCAACACCTGCTTTCTTTGGGATTGGAATTATTATATTCTTCTTGAAGTCTGAGGGTATTTCGCCTGTTTCGTACATCTTGCTCACCAGATGGTAGAGTTTTGTCAGGACTGGCTCTCCCAAGGCCGTCAGTAGTTCCAATGGAATTTTGTCTACTCCGGGGGCCTTGTTTCGACTCAGGTCCTTCAGTGCTCTGTCAAACTCTTCACGCAGTATCGTGTCTCCCATTTCATCTTCATCTACATCCTCTTCCATTTCCATAATATTGTCCTCAAGTGCATCGCCCTTGTATAGACCCTCTATATACTCCTTCCACCTTTCTGCTTTCCCTTCTTTGCTTAGAACTGGGTTGCCATCTGAGCTCTTGATGTTCATACATGTGGTTCTCTTATCTCCAAAGGTCTCTTTAATTTTCCTGTAGGCAGTATCTATCTTACCCCTAGTGAGACAAGCCTCTACATCCTTACATTTGTCCTCTAGCCATCCCTGCTTAGCCATTTTGCACTTCCTGTCAATCTCATTTTTGAGACGTTTGTATTCCTTTTTGCCTGCTTCATTTACTGCATTTTTATATTTTCTCCTTTCATCAATTAAATTCAATATTTCTTCTGTTACCCAAGGATTTCTACTAACCCTCTTCTTTTTACCTACTTGATCGTCTGCTGCCTTCACTACTTCATCCCTCAGAGCTACCCATTCTTCTTCTACTGTATTTCTTTCCCCCATTCCGTTCAATTGTTCCCTTATGCTCTCCCTGAAACTCTGTACAACCTCTGGTTCTTTCAGTTTATCCAGGTCCCATCTCTTTAAATTCCCACCTTTTTGCAGTTTCTTCAGTTTTAATCTACAGGTCATAACCAACAGATTGTGGTCAGAGTCCACATCTGCCCCTGGAAATGTCTTACAATTTAAAACCTTGTTCCTAAATCTCTGTCTTACCATTATATAATCTATCTGATACCTTTTAGTATCTCCAGGGTTCTTCCATGTATACAACCTTCTATCATGATTCCTAAACCAAGTGTTAGCTATGATTAAGTTGTGCTCTGTGCAAAATTCTATCAGGCGGCTTCCTCTTTCATTTCTTAGCCCCAATCCATATTCACCTACTACGTTTCCTTCTCTCCCTTTTCCTACACTCGAATTCCAGTCACCCATGACTATTAAATTTTCGTCTCCCTTCCCTATCTGAATAATTTCTTTTATTTCATCATACATTTCTTCAATTTCTTCGTCATCTGCAGAGCTAGTTGGCATATAAACTTGTACTACTGTAGTAGGTGTGGGCTTCGTATCTATCTTGGCCACAATAATGCGTTCACTATGCTGTTTGTAGTAGCTTACCCGCATTCCTATTTTCCTATTCATTATTAAACCTACTCCTGCATTACCCCTATTTGACTTTGTGTTTATAACCCTGTATTCACCTGACCAGAAGTCTTGTTCCTCCTGCCACCGAACTTCACTAATTCCCACTATATCTAACTTTAACCTATCCATTTCCCTTTTTAAATTTTCTAACCTACCTGCCCGATTAAGGGATCTGACATTCCACGCTCCGATCCGTAGAACGCCAGTTTTCTTTCTCCTGATAACGACATCCTCTTGAGTAGTCCCCGCCCGGAGATCCGAATGGGGGACTATTTTACCTCCGGAATATTTTACCCAAGAGGACGCCATCATCATTTAATCATACAGTAAAGCTGCATGCCCTCGGGAAAAATTACGGCCGTAGTTTCCCCTTGCTTTCAGCCGTTCGCAGTACCAGCACAGCAAGGCCGTTTTGGTTATTGTTACAAGGCCAGATCAGTCAATCATCCAGACTGTTGCCCTTGCAACTACTGAAAAGGCTGCTGCCCCTCTTCAGGAACCACACGTTTGTCTGGCCTCTCAACAGATACCCCTCCGTTGTGGTTGTACCTACGGTACGGCTATCTGTATCGCTGAGGCACGCAAGCCTCCCCACCAACGGCAAGGTCCATGGTTCATGGGACACACACACACACACACACACACACACACACACACACATATATAATATATTTCGTTTTTCAGAGGCATAGGTTCCATCATCAGATGTGGGATACTGAATTATTCACAGTTTTTCAATCTCTTTTCCAGAATTCCTGTGACTAGTGTAGCAACGGCGGTATGTGGGGTATAAACTGTAAAATCTAGTGCCAACTATATGGAGCCTCTCATCACAAAAGATACCTCCGATTTTAGTGGTACGTTCCAGCGCAGAAGTGTTTCAGTAAGTAATCGGATCCAGAGAGGATACAAGCTGGGACCGACTGCGGCTAACTCTCCGGTATTCACAGAATTTCGGGAAGAGACAAGTTGGAAATTTCGTTGGCGACCGCGTGCCGAAACTAGAGGGTGGCGGGCACTCAGCTCGGCCACCCTGGATCTCAAGCGCATCCCCTCTCCCTCCCCTCCCCTTCACCCACTATCACCAGTGTGTCCGCTGGCTGTTAGCAGCTCGAAGCGCCGTATTCTCGTTTCACATGAGTAGTATTTAGTCCACTTACAGCATTTCAGATTTGTGATGATTTCAAGTATTGATGAATATTCCGAAAAAAACTCACACATCGTTATTATTTTAGTGGATAAAGCTCTCGACTGTGTCAACCTTAATATTGAAACGTAAAATTTGAACCATTTGTGCGATCACAAGACCTCACTGAGCTGTGGCAGTTTGAACAGCCATGCGAAGAGAGTTGCCGCTGCAACAGCATGACACTGTAGTGTGCTGTCAGCGAGAACACCATGATACCAGTGCTGGCGTGAGTCGATATGCGAGGCCACCTAGACACGTCAGGCTGAACTGGGAATACAGCTGTGCATATAATGTGAGACGGAATCTTGGAATACCACCAATACAGCCGAACATAACGAATTTCATTGAATGCTTGGGTAGCCATGATCCCGTGTGGGGCCAATATGAAAAATGTACTGCCCAGACAGTGCAAATAAGATACGCCTGGTGCTGTTCGCTGTAAAGTAGTCTGTTACTGGCAGTAGACGAAAAGCACGAATTGGGGCAACATCTTGAGCCATGTGAGTGTGTTTTCGTACAGTGCTCCCCTTATTTCAGGTGCAAGTTATTGTTAAATCTCTCTCCTATATGACTGATACCGTATGAACAGGAAAGGGCAGGTGGTGTTACTGATGTGTACATAGATACTTAGTCTGTACAAGGATGACAGTTAAATACTGAGTGGCAGCTAAGCATTTCTGTAATAGATTACCCTTGATGCATAGTATTTGTAATCATTTAGACAGTTATGGTGTAGAGTTCAGTGAACCATTGGGTTACGTCATTGTACCTGAAATGTATCCCTGGTGGGACTATTGAATGATTGAGAATGTAGGCAAAATTTTGTGTAATAACAACATTTATTTTCCTAAAACAGACATAAATTATGCTAAACAAGTTATTGATTGAATACCATAAACAACTAACAGGTGATTTAAGACTACATTGGGTAAGGATCCTGGGTGGCAGTTTAACTAGTGGAGTAAGTCAAGTACTCTGGCCCTAAAAATGTGTGTAACGCAGTCTGAATTAATCTGACGCTCATCAGACTTTGAGTGATAAAATCTACTGTAGTTGCTCTACACAGGTGCAGCTGAGAGCAAGTGGTGATTGAGATCTGTACGCCTTGACAGTGCCATAGCTGCAGTACATTACCCTGTTTGCTTCGTGCTGCGATGTAACTTGCAGCTGGTGAGATGTGTGTGGTGGAGGTGATACCTGGAGGCGGCACCTGTGAATCGATCGCGGCCACGAAACAAATGCAAAAATATCACGGTCTAGCGATCAGCCAGATGGATCGTAATTTACTATCAGAGCCCTGAAATCACGGTAGATTTCAGTGTGTGACACACCCGTTCGTTGGTCGTACCAAGGATCAATTTGGCTCACTTATCTGACAGAGCGCGCAAGGATACCAAACGTCAAGACTGGTGAACCAAAAATGAATAAGTGTCCCCTTGGCAAACGAATAGTCCGAGACGTTTGAAGTCACACTGTCGGTACGGTAATAATTTCACCCCAGGCTCCCCAGTCTAAACTACTCAGAAGTGAATTCAGTCTCAGGACAGGTCTCAAGTACCAACCACACATGCCAGAGCTTCGACCAGAAGTGCTTACCAGGCCAAAGTCTTGCACCCAAGTACTTTGCACCTCTCCAGAAAAGAAAATCCGTTTTTCCGCAAAGTGCACGAACGGCACCGCCTCCACGCTGTCTTGAGCCAATCACAGGGCTCTAGAGGCGCTAAATCTCCCCTCCAACACGACAGCACAAACTCATGTATAACCAGGGCACGAGTTAAGAAACCTGCATCTCTGAGAAAAAAGAAACCGCCAATTACTGGCTTTTTTAAGTCGCAGAGGGGGTAGGAATGATTTTTTTCTGAAGCCATGTCTCTTCTCACGGCAGCAAGCGCACAGATACAGTCTCAAAGATCTTTCTCCAAATCGCCTGTGCCTTGGCGCTTATTAGTCCTAGTTATGAGGTGTAATAAAGATTCTATCTCCAAACGTTTCTCAGGCGACGGATTTTTCTTATACAACCGAGGCGACTGGGGGAAGTAGTTCACTTGCCTATCTGCACTATCAGCAAACACGAAAGCAGGTGAATTTTATTTACACGTGGCTCTGCACGCAATGCCCGGTTTATGACTCCACTGTGTAGTTGCGCTCCTTCAGACCGTCTCCCCAGCCCAGGCTTCTGCTGTCGCCATGGCAGGTAGTGCGGCATTCTTGTGCTGGAGTCCTGTCTCGATGAGAGGCTACCCTATCTACCCTACATGGCTGTGGGCCTGTCCGGCAAGATTTACTAAGGGATGGGTTCGCTGCCAGTTGCTTTCAACTCCCAACAAACCGATACTATGAGCTAAGAATCATAAAAATAGCTCATGCTTTTAGTAATCTACCAGGCTCCACCAACGTCTGCTCATGCCATTAAATTTCTAGAGTGTCACTTAATGTGCGTCAGGTTGTAATTAAATCTTAAATAATTTTCCATTTGCGAAAAATAGATGAGAGAGTAACTTGTCCTCTCACATACCTTTTGCAAGATCATGTAGGCATGTCTAAGTAAAGTAAATCCTTGGCAGTTGTTGATGCCTTCGATTTAATGATGCAGTATTTATCGCTCTGGTCCCTTTGTAATGAGTCAGTTATGAACTTGTATATTCTCGATAATGTCGTTGTCCAGGTTTCAGTATTAGGACTAAAGCTTTTGGGATGTTATTTAGATAATTTGCTTATTCGCTGCAAATTTTGAATTGTAATGAAATTTCTTATGCCTTGTCATATTTCTAGATTCTTGTCTCTGTGTTATTTGGCAGAGACTGTGGTTGCGATTATTAAGAGCAAACTTTCATTTACAGGGTGGACCTTTTCAATCCATAATGGGGAAAAATTCAGGTTAGAGATGAGATACAGCAAAATGTTTTCGATAAAAGATGTAGGCGGCAAATGGGATCACACAATGCAGCTAATGCCCATAACCTTGAACTGATTTTCAGGGTAATTTGGAGGTTAAAATGCCTTTTTTATAGAAACCCTAATATTTGATCTAAGATTTGAAAAGAGGGGCACATTTTATATATACAAAGAAGCTTTCTGAACAAAGGAAAAAGTTTTTGTAGACCATGCTCAGTTCGAGAAAGCAATGAAAATGGTTAAGGTGACGGCGTTATATTACAGCGCAATTTATGCGCATTACAATATTGTTTACTTACCCAGTTTGATTTAGATAAGGTAGCTACTGATTACGAAGGGTACTAGAAAGTTTTGCAATATGACTCAATAATAAGTCGAAGGAGGCTTATTGTTGTTGTGTTCTGAGAATACTTCATACTTGTATTGTAGCCGCTGTGCCAACTCTGTGGGCCTTTCGTTCACTAGCAGGGTTAGTTTGAAGTGCTTGCTATGGCATCGTGGTTACGAAGTGAGATCCGAGCAGTTTTGCGGCACAGCTTCGAGCGTGATTTAAACGTAGACCACTGCTCTATTAAGAAGAGACTCTTATACTCGATGATGTGTGTCCACATTGTAAAACTATATTCAGGTGGTACAGAGAATTCCAAAGAGGAAATTTCACTCTGGAGACTCTGAGAGGACGAGAAGGCCACGATCATCAGTTACGGAGGAAAACATTGATGCTGTGATGGAAAGATTAGAAAAAGATATGCGAGTGACCTATAAGAAGATAGACGATACTTTTGGGCTAAATTGACCAGCAGGTAGTTCGATTCTGAATTATCATTTGCAAGTAAAGAAACTTTGTTGTGTCTGGGTGCCAAATGGACTGACGGAAGAGCAGATGATACTATGTGTGACTTAGTGCTGGGAGATGTTAAAGAAATTTTCTAAAGGACAATCTCAGTATGTTAATAACATCGTGTCAAGTGACGAGACTTAACTGTACTATTTTGGCGTGCCGACTGAGACTCAAAACAAAGTTTCCGTCTTTGAAGATAACAACATACCCGTAGCTGTCACAAAATCCCGATCAGTGAAGAACGAAGTGGTAGCTGTTTTTCTTTCAAATCTACTGGAACTGTGCATCGTGTTGTTTTGCACACACAGAAGACGGTCACAGCTAAATGTAGTTGCCCAAAGTCATCCAAACTTTGAAGAACCTGAGACCGAAGTCAAGAACGTACACTTGGTTCCTCCATGACAACGCTCCTGCTTCCGCGCCAAAGCATGCACTGAATGTTTGCGAGGTACAGGACTGAAACTTCTTGAGCACTCTCCATCCCGTCCAGGCCTAGCTTTGCACTGTTCCCGCATGTGAAAATGAAGCTGAAATGAGTGCAGTTTTCTAGTGATAAGGACCTTCTGAGGACTTGAGACAAACAGTGTGCCTTACTCCCTACATAAGATTGAGAGAACTCGTTTAGGGATTGGTTTCGGAGGATGGAGAGGTGTTTTCAATGTGTGGGAAATTACTTCGAAAACATTAAATAAACAAAGCTGTACTGCAAAACTTCCCTACTACCGTTGGTATCACTATGTATTCAATTTAAAAGAAAAATCACTTTAACTTCCAACTCACCTTGAAAATCACGTTCAAGGTCATGGCCATTAATAGCAATGCATGACCCTCTTTGCCACTCACTAGTTTTACCGAAAACGTTTTGCTGTGTCAGATCTCTATTCCGAGTTATTCCCCATTATGGATTAAAATGGTCCGCTGTGTGTGAATCTGGTATGTGATTCTAAGTTGTTTTTATTCCCTAGTTTGCCTCAATCTAAAATTGTTACGTTAGTTATTTTTCATGTTATGGTTAGTATCCTTGTGGTCTGGTTTTCGGTTGTAGTTAATTTTAACCATTCTTACATTTTGTCTTGATTGAATGGGTATTAGTCTATTTCTGAACATCTGTTGTTATTCAGTAACTTCTCGTTGGATTTTAATGCATTGCACCCATAATTTTTTTTAAGGTTTGTTGTAATATAAAGCCTCTGTTATGCTGTTAAATGAACATCTTAAAATTACGATCACTCACTGCTCGACGCAGTCCTACCACTTACTATTACGTCATAGCAGTAGTGAACAGTAATTTCACCAATTTCGTGGTTTTTATCTGATTTGCATGAAAGAAAGTGGAGTGTATCAGTTCTGTGACGATCACAAAATAACAGTAACTCAGAAAATGAACTAAATAGTGAACCAAGGAGTTCTGCTGCGAATTCTTCCTTATTTCTGATTTACGGAAATTTTCTTCCACTTGCTTTGTCGGAGGACACAAATTTTGCTCTACTCGACCATGATAATGATATAAGAGCAAAAAATAATTGCCTTCCCTTTACACAAATGCAGCTAATCAAATATTTGAAAAAGTCAACAGATGGATCAAGGCAAATGAACAATCATGGAAGTTCGGTAACCAGCCAGGCAGTGTTTACTAGGGGAGTGGAAGGACTGGGCAATGGAAATTGTACATGATTCATAATAGCAACACGCTTTACCTAATGTCCCGGAGTGGCGTACAATTAGCACAACTTTAACGATACAAATGCGGGAGGCAATGATCGAGTTATAAACAATCAAGGCGATCCCTTGTAGCATCTCGAAAGACTGGACTGAAATCTAGCTGATGCTCTCTAGTCAGAATACACCACAGTACACACCGATAGGCTAATGTGGCTAATGCTAGCGCTGAGCACTTCTAAAGAAATACACAAGATGTTTTCAAAAAATATATTCAAAACGGGAGAACAAGGGTCATAGTCCAACCACCCCCCCTCCCCCCCCCCCCCCCTGTGAAGAAACAGTTTAAGAAATACCAACATACAAACTCGCACTTTAAAAAATACCTCAATCAGTGCACACAGATATGACTAATGACCAACTAGAAAATCAAATATCAGCAAAAACTGCAAATGCAGCAGAAACCTTTAGTATAAGAAATTCTGCTCACTAATAATCCTGAAATTACCAGTAGAACAAATTGTAAACCCCATAGAAGGTGAACGTAACCGGACGAACATTTCAGGTGATGACACAAATTACACTCCTGGAAATTGAAATAAGAACACCGTGAATTCATTGTCCCAGGAAGGGGAAACTTTATTGACACATTCCTGGGGTCAGATACATCACATGATCACACTGACAGAACCACAGGCACATAGACACAGGCAACAGAGCATGCACAATGTCGGCACTAGTACAGTGTATATCCACCTTTCGCAGCAATGCAGGATGCTATTCTCCCATGGGGACGATCGTAGAGATGCTGGATGTAGTCCTGTGGAACGGCTTGCCATGCCATTTCCACCTGGCGCCTCAGTTGGACCAGCGTTCGTGCTGGACGTGCAGACCGCGTGAGACGACGCTTCATCCAGTCCCAAACATGCTCAATGGGGGACAGATCCGGAGATCTTGCTGGCCAGGGTAGTTGACTTACACCTTCTAGAGCACGTTGGGTGGCACGGGATACATGCGGACGTGCATTGTCCTGTTGGAACAGCAAGTTCCCTTGCCGGTCTAGGAATGGTAGAACGATGGGTTCGATGACGGTTTGGATGTACCGTGCACTATTCAGTGTCCCCTCGACGATCACTAGTGCTGTACGGCCAGTGTAGGAGATCGCTCCCCACACCATGATGCCGGGTGTTGGCCCTGTGTGCCTCGGTCGTATGCAGTCCTGATTGTGGCGCTCACCTGCACGGCGCCTAACACGCATATGACCATCATTGGCACCAAGGCAGAAGCGACTCTCATCGCTGAAGACGACACGTGTCCATTCGTCCCTCCATTCACGCCTGTCGCGACACCACTGGAGGCGGGCTGCACGATGTTGGGGCGTGAGCGGAAGACGGCCTAACGGTGTGCGGTACCGTAGCCAAGCTTCATGGAGACGGTTGCGAATGGTCCTCGCCGATACCCCAGGAGCAACAGTGTCCCTAATTTGCTGGGAAGTGGCGGTGCGGTCCCCTACGGCACTGCGTAGGATCCTACGGTCTTGGCGTGCATCCGTGCGTCGCTGCGGTCCGGTCCCAGGTCGACGGGCACGTGCACCTTCCGCCGACCACTGGCGACAACATCGATGTACTGTGGAGACCTCACGCCCCACGTGTTGAGCAATTCGGCGGTACGTCCACCCGGCCTCCCGCATGCCCACTATACGCCCTCGCTCAAAGTCCGTCAACTGCACGTACGGTTCACGTCCACGCTGTCGCGGCATGCTACCAGTGTTAAAGACTGCGATGGAGCTCCGTATGCCACGGCAAACTGGCTGACACTGACGGGGGCGGTGCACAAATGCTGCGCAGCTAGCGCCATTCGACGGCCAACACCGCGGTTCCTGGTGTGTCTGCTGTGCCGTGCATGTGATCATTGCTTGTACAGCCCTCTCGCAGTGTCCGGAGCAAGTATGGTGGGTCTGACACACCGGTGTCAATGTGTTCTTTTTCCATTTCCAGGAGTGTATATATCTCTCAAAAGTCCATTATTATAAATAGGAACAGTATCAAATACACTAGTAAATAGCCACAACACGAGACTGAACAGTAACACTGATAGGAATCTGACCCTCTTGAAACTTTCAAATTTTCAGGCTGACTCAAAAGCCGCTCGAAATTATACCAACAAATTGATTGGGAGAACGGCACATAAAAGAGAACATCAATAACTGTTAATGATGCACATGTCCGCACAGCTAGGTCTGAATAACTATTCCCAGGTGAGCGTATTGTCACAGTAAAATCACAATACAGATACCCGTGGTCGAAGTGTTTACGTCGCGAGCAGTGCTGCGGTGGAGAGCTGCGCAGCGTGTGCGAGCGCTGTTAACGTTTTGTTTCTGTACCACTGTAGTAAGTACGATGTCGACAATTAACAGAGCGAACAGCGTTCAGTGTGTTTTCGATCGTGCTGCCTTGCGACCGACGGCTTTCGAAATCCATGAGTGGATTTTTGAGGATCTGAAATTGCCGGAAGATATAGTCGACACGTTCCAGTTGGACTTTGTGCAGTATTCGTTATTTATCAAATTTATTTCGAGTGACACTTATGAGAAATTCGTTGAGGAGCATGCTGGTGTGAGACCATTTCGTCATAATGATGGCAGTATTAGCAATGTCCAAATCGTGCCTTCGGGATACGGAGTGAGAACCGTCAGGGTATTTAATGTGCCACTTGAGTGCCCTAATGACCTGATAGCACGTTCTCTGTCACTGTACGGCGTTGTTTTGTCGATTACCAATGAAAAATGGTCGAGTGCATATCGCTACCAAGTTAACAGCGGGGTGCGAAGTGTACGTGTGGACTTAAAAAAGCATATACCTTCGTATGTTGCCATTGGCGGCTGTCGTGCGCAGGTAACTTACATTGCCCCTACCTGTTCGATCTGCCACTCAACAGAACATCTGCGGATGAACTGTACACGTCGACGTCCATTTCAACTTCCACGGGGACGTCCTGCAGACGGTAGTGAAAAGCTTGTTCCGCTATTGAGTGAGGTGGTCGCGGAGACGGTACCACCACCTCGGCAGCCGGAACGTGTTAGCGAGGCGGAGATGCCAGTTCAGGTGGAATGCAGTGGCCAAGACATTTGCGGTAGGACGGACGTCGATCCGGCACCGTCATCCTCACCGGGACAGTTACCGCTGGACAACAACGATGCGCCAGCCACCTCTGAATCTAAGCCGTGTGAGATACAGGAGCGGGTGCAGATCAGTTTGCCTGAACCGCCCCTATCGGTAGAGACTGCAGCAGAAACGAAGAAAGGCCGCCGAAGGAGAAGCAAAGGGAATAGTAACAAAGAGGAAAAGTCAGATGATTTGAGACCTGTACACATGTCAGAAAGTGGCAGCGAGACTGAAACTCAATCTTCTTGCTCCGTGCGCTGCGAGGACACCGCGAGGCAAGAACGCATTCGTGAACAGACCAAACACCTGAAGGCACTACTGAGCGCTGAGAGGGAACAGAGCACCGTAACGGCTAAGAGGAAGAGCGAGCAGAGCAGCGAGCAGCTGCAGCAGCGCTCCCGCAGGAACTCGCTGACGTCAGTCGCAGCCCCGCGTGGTGGCCAGGCGGATGCGACCACGTTGACAGACTCAGCCGGCGGTGGCGGGCAGGGCGGCGCGCCCACCGCGCAGCACCCCGACGGCAATGAGCCGTGGTGGCAGCAGGACGAGGAGATGCAGCAGTAGCTGCTCTCGCGCATGACCATCGCGCTGCGACATTTCCACTCTCTGAGTACTCCAGACGTTCCCAACGAGTTTGATTCAAAGACGTCGAGAAGAACGATCCAACACAGAGCTCATTGTCCTCTGAACCACCATGTGCGATAGCCAAACCTACAACGTTACCACACTTAACGTCAATAGAATTCAAAGTGCGGTGAAACTCCGTTCGCTAACTGATTTCTTGTATGGTACCAGCGTTGACATTGCCCTCCTACAGGAGGTAGTCACAGTCTTAGAAGTGCCCGGTTACGTTCTCATTGATAACATCAATCTCCAGGATGCTGTAGGCACTGCCATACTTCTGCGCGACGGTATACCATTTACGGATGTGCAGCGGCTGCCTAGTGGTCGTGGCATTTCTCTTCGAGTGAATGGTGTGCAGATTGTTAACGTGTACGCTCCCTCAGGTAGCACTCATAAGAAAGATCGCTCAACATTTTATAAAAACGAGGTTCCCATTCTTCTTAGCGCTTATCGTGCACGTCTCATCCTCGGTGGTGACTTGAATTGTGTGCTTAACGACAGAGACCAAACTCCTAACACGAACAGATGTATCGAACTTGAACATTTAATTCATGGCATGCGTCTTCACGATACATGGCAACAACTGCACGGTGAACGGGTAGCGTACACCTTCGTAACCAGTCATTCTGCCAGTCGGCTGGATGGGATCTATGTGTCCGAGGCCCTCCAGCGACACGCTGTGAACTGTGACATAGCTCCTGTCAACATCTCCGACCACTGTGCGTATCAGTGTTACCTTGACCTACACCGCCAGCAAATATACCGCGGGAAAGGCTACTGGAAATTGAACGTCAGCCTTCTGCAGGATGCCCAACTTGAAGAGGAGGTGAACATAACATGGCAACAGCTCCAGCGGCAACGACGTCGTTACGATAGCGCTCTCCAGTGGTGGACTCAGTGTGCTAAGCCTAAATTACGCCTCACCCTCATGAGTTACGCCCGACAAAAAAGCTTTTGGCAGAAACAGACTATTGAGTTTTATTATCGCTGTTTGAGAGAACTGTACAGTCGCGCTAACAATCCTTCTGGCGATATCGACATCAAGATCAAGCGATATAAAGCGAAAATCACGGCGATACAACGCCAACGAATGCAAGGCATCATCGTGCGAGCCCACCCCAAGGACGTTGCCGCCGAAGAACGGGCCTCTCTGTACCACATCCTGAGAACGACGAAACGGTGTAAAGCCATGTTGATTGAAGCCGTCGTTGATGACGCTGAGAATGCCATCACGAAGCAACGTGACATCATCTCGCACGTCTACGACTATTATAGTCAACTTTACAAGAAGCAAGCCGTTGATGAACACTCGTGCGACGATTTTCTTAGGACCTTGAGCTGTCGCTTGTCGCAACAGGATACTGCAAATCTGGAATCTCTTTTCACAGAGGACGAAATCCGACTGGCGGTCCACAGTGCAAAGAAAGGGAAGTCACCAGGACCCGACGGTCTCAGCGCTGAGTTTTACCAGCGTTACTGGAACCTCCTCGGTCCGACACTCCTCGAGATAGCGAATGAACTCTGGCACCTGGAAGTTATACCCAAGGCATTTACGGAAGGTATCATCCTGCCCTTACCGAAAAAAGGGAACAGCAGGAAGGTCGAAAACATGCGACCCATCACACGCCTGAATGCCGATTTCAAAATCATCACCAGATCGATTAAGCTAAGGATGCAAACCGTTATGTACCAGGTTTTGGGCAGTTACCAGTACAGTGCAGTGCAAGGCCGAAGTGCAATCTCAGCAGCCTGCGATTTGAGGGACATCATCTGTTCGTATGCTGAAACCAAAGGACAGGGCGCTCTGATCTTTCTAGATTTTGAGAAGGCTTATGACCGTGTACGTCATGACTTCCTCTTTAAAAGCATGAAGAAACTAGGTTTTGGACTTCATCTCATAGAATTAATTCGCAAACTTACTACAAACGCCTCTTCACGGATTCTCATTAATGGCCATTTTACAAAAGAAGTTTCCATTGAGCAATCCGTCCGCCAAGGATGTCCTCTGTCAATGATTTTGTACGCCATTGCAGTGGAGCCGCTCCTGAACAACTTGGCGCATAGCGGGATCGGACTTAGCGTCGAGTCTGTCACTATCCCATGCATTGCGTATGCTGACGATGTATGCGTCACTGTGTCATCATCGCAACAACTTCTGTCAGCGGAAACTCTTTTACAAACATTCACGTTTCTTTCAGGAGCAATACTCAATAGAACTAAAACCACAGCTTTGCAGATCGGTGGCGGTATCGGAGACATATCCCATGTTACCTGGTGCAAGGTCAAGGATTCTCACACAACCCTCGGTGTTACTTTTGAGGCCAAACCAGACAAATTCCTGACGAAGAACTGGTCACACATGCTTAATAAATTACGTGCTGCTTTGATACTTCACTCCGACCGTGACTTGAACATACTACAGAAAGTTAAGACCATCGAGATCGCCATTACGAACAAGATGACTTATTTGGCGCAAATTCTTCCAATCTCCGACCATCTAGCCAAGAGTATACAACAAGCGTTATGTTGGTTCCTTTTAGGGGGCACATTTTCAAAGTTCAATTCGATACCTTAACCTTACCTTCGTTTAAAGGTGGCCTTAACCTCATTAAAGTACACAAAAAATGTGTCACCCTGCTCCTAAATCGCATCAGGAAGGAGTTCCGTACCCGGAGGACCAGTATCATCACAAACCTCATTCAGCGGTGGAAGCCTCATAGCCTTGACCCACCCGTTAATATCGCCGGCATTCCACTTTCTTACCGACATGTGCGACTGTACTACATGGAAATGAGCTACATTCGACACAACATCGTCGATAACGGAAGCCTGACGAACAGGAAGCTTTATGGCCTTCTCACGACAACAAACCACAGGAATCGTCTCGAAGAAAAACATCCACATACACATTGGAGTATAGTATGGCGGAATGTGCACAGCAACGTGTTACCGTCACGCGTCATAGCCGACTGGTATCTAACAGTCAACGATAAAGTAGCAACGAATGAAAAGCTACATAAAATTGGCCTTCATCCAACGCCCAACTGTGACACATGCGAAAGGGTCGATACGCTTCTTCATAGGTTCACGTGCGGACATGCAGAAGAAATTACTACATTTCTTCGTCAACGATTGTCGGTGATAGACCGTACGACGCCCTGTGGTGTAGATCTTTTAGAGATCATTCAGCCACAAAAACTGAGATATCCACGAGCAAAAACCAACGCTGCAACGTGGATCATGGGCCACACAGCATCGTTTATTATGCAGAATAGGCATGCTACTTTCCTCGACTATTATTCTTACATAGAAATTGAACATTTTAAAATGAGACAACACTGTGACTACAGGAGGATATTTGGAAATATGCTGAACATCATGATTAACGGTTAAATGCTTCAAATACAATCTTTCGGATCGCAGAGGTTGCCAGTGGCCTGTATGTATGAATCCCATTTGCTTCCTGGGACCTTAGTACTTGTCGGAATTTTACGATACTATTCAGATGCTCACCAATGCAGAAGGCATTTTTTCTTTCCCATTTCGCTTTCACATTTCCCTTCTCTCGCAGAGCGAGCGGAGCAACCTCCTTCAATTACTAAGTGGTAGTCCTTTGTGCATCATAAAAAAATTTCTGTTTACTACTTGGCCAAAAAAAAAAACTTAAGAAGACATTTCATTTCTTACATTGCGCTACGGCAGCCTAGCAATGATATACACTTTGTTCATTCTCTTCTTATTACAAATTGGCATATGGAAAAAAAAAAAAAAAGGAAGTTGGTAGAGCACTTGCCCGCGAAAGGCAAAGGTCCCGAGTTCGAGTCTCGGTATGGCAATTTTTAAATAAATAAAAAAAAAATAAAATAAAATAAAAAAAAAGATAGCTGAGTGGTCAGCGTGACGGACTGCCATCCTAAGGGGCCCGGGTTCGATTCCCGGCTGTGTCGAGCATTTTCTTCGTTAAAAAAAAAAAAAAAAAAAAAGTTGGTAGAGCACTTGCCCGCGAAAGGCAAAGGTCCCGAGTTCGAGTAAAAAAAAAAAAAAAAAAAAAAAAGTGGTCTAGGGGTAGCGTCTTTGATTCTTTATCAAAACGTCTTCGGTCCCGGGTTCGATCCCCGCCACTGCCTAAATTTTGATAAATAATCAGCATTGGCGGCCGAAGACTTCCGGCATAAGAAGTCAGCCTTATTCTGCCAACGGCCTTGTCAAAGAGGGCGGAGGAGCGGATAGAGGTTCAGGGCACTCTCTTGTCCTAGGGGTGGGAAATTGCCCCTAAAGGCGGAAGAATCAGCAATGATCAACGACATGAGGATGCAGAAGGCAATGGAAACCACTGCATTAAAGACACATAACGTGTATCCACAGGACATGTGACCTGTAATTGAAGAAGTGTCACTATGATCTCTCCATTGGCAAAACATTCCGGAATAGTCCCCCATTCGGATCTCCGGGAGGGGACGGCCAAGGGGGAGGTTACCATGAGGAAAAGATTGAATAATCAACGAAAGGATAACGTTCTACGAGTCGGGGCGTGGAATGTCAGAAGCTTGAACGTGGTAGGGAAACTAGAAGATCTGAAAAGGGAAATGCAAAGGCTCAATCTAGATATAGTAGGTGTCAGTGAAGTGAAGTCGAAGGAAGACACGGATTTCTGGTCAGATGAGTATCGGGTAATATCAACAGCAGCAGAAAATGGTATAACAGGTGTAGGATTCGTTACGAATAGGAAGGTAGGTGTTACAGTGAACAGTTCAGTGACCGGGTTGTTCTAATCAGAATCGACAGCAGGCCTACACCGACAACGATAGTTCAGGTATACATGCCGACGTCGCAAGCTGAAGATGAACAGATAGAGAAAGTGTATGAGGATATTGAAAGGGTAATGCAGTATGTAAATGGGGACGAAAATCTAATAGTCATGGGCGACTGGAATGCAGTTGTAGGGGAAGGAGTAGAAGAAAGGGTTATAGGAGAATATGGGCTTGGGACAAGGAATGAAGAGAAAGACTAATTGAGTTCTGTAACAAGTTTCAGCTAGTAATAGCGAATACCCTGTTCAAGAATCACAAGAGGAGGAGATATACTTGGAAAAGGCCGGGAGATACGGGAAGATTTCAATTATATTACATCATGGTCAGACAGAGATTCCGAAATCAGATACTGGATTGTAAGGCGTACCCAGGAGCAGATATAGACTCAGATCACAATATAGTAGTGATGAAGAGTAGGCTGAAGTTCAAGACATTACTCAGGAAGAATCAATACGCAAAGAAGTGGGATCGGGAAGTACTAAGGAACGCCGAGATACGTTTGAAGTTCTCTAACGCTATAGATACAGCAATAAGGAATAGCGCAGTAGGCAGTACTGTTGAAGAGGAATGGACATCGCTAAAAAGGGCCATCACAGAAGTTGGGAAGGAAAACATAGGTATAAAGAAGGTAGCTGCGAAGAAACCATGGATAACAGAAGAAATACTTCAGTTGATTGATGAAAGGAGGAAGTACAAACATGTTCCGGGAAAATCGGGGATACAGAAATACAAGTCGCTGAGGAATGAAATAAATAGGAAGTGCAGGGAAGCTAAGACGAAATGGCTGCAGGAAAAATGTGAAGACATCGAAAAAGATATGATTGTCGGAAGGACAGACTCAGCATACAAGAAAGTCA
This sequence comes from Schistocerca serialis cubense, assembly GCF_023864345.2. NCBI lineage: Eukaryota > Metazoa > Arthropoda > Insecta > Orthoptera > Acrididae > Schistocerca > Schistocerca serialis. The sequence goes on along the minus strand of NC_064638.1, from coordinate 167,380,898 downwards.
AAACAGCCTTTGGTGACATTAAAAGCAACGGTGGTAACTTTAAGAGTGCAACGGGAATTCCACTGTTAAATGCAGAGGAGAGAGCAGATAGGTGGAAAGAATACATTGAAAGCCTCTATGAGGGTGAAGATTTGTCTGATGTGATAGAAGAAGAAACAGGAGTCGATTTAGAAGAGATAGGGGATCCAAAATTAGAATCGGAATTTAAAAGACCTTTGGAGGACTTACGGTCAAATAAGGCAGAAGGGATAGATAACATTCCATCAGAATTTCTAAAATCATTGGGGGAAGTGGCAACAAAACGACTATTCACGTTGGTGTGTAGAATGTATGAGTCTGGCGATATACCATCTGACTTTCGGAAAAGCATCATCCACACAATTCCGAAGACGGCAAGAGCTGACAAGTGTGAGAATTATCGCACAATCAGCTTAACAGCTCATGCATCGAAGCTGCTTACAAGAATAATATACAGAAGTATGGAAAAGAAAATTGAGAGTGCGCTCGGTGGCGATGAGTTTGGCTTTAGGAAAAGTAAAGCGACGAGAGAGGCAATTCTGACGTTACGGTTAATATTGGAAGCAAGGCTAAGGAAAAATCAAGACACTTTCATAGGATTTGTTGACCTGGAAAAAGCGTTCGACAATATAAAATGGTGCAAGCTGTTCGAGTTTCTGAAAAAAGTAGGGGTAAGCTATAGGGAGAGACGGGTCATATACAATATGTAAAACAACCAAGAGGGAATAATAAGAGTGGACGATCAAGAACGAATTGCTCGTATTAAGAAGGGTGTAAGACAAGGCTGTAGCCTTTCGCCCCTACTCTTCAATCTGTACATCGAGGAAGCAATGATGGAAATAAAAGAAAGGTTCAGGAGTGGAATTAAAATACAAGATGAAAGGATATCAATGATACGATTCGCTGATGACATTGCTATCCTGAGTGAAAGTGAAGAAGAATTAAATGATCTGCTGAACGGAATGAACAGTCTAATGAGTACACAGTATGGTTTTAGAGTAAATCGGAGAAAGACGAATGTAATGAGAAGTAGTAGAAATCAGAACAGCGAGAAACTTAACATCAGGATTGATGGTCACGAAGTCAATGAAGTTAAGGAATTCTGCTACCTAGGCAGTAAAATAACCAATGGCGGACGGAGCAAGGAGGACATCAAAAGCAGACACGCTATGGCAAAGAAGGCATTTCTGGCCAAGAGAAGTCTACTAATATCAAATACCGGCCTTAATTTGAGGAAGACATTTTTGAGGATGTACATCTGGAGTACAGCATTGTATGGTAGTGAAACATGGACTGTGGGAAAACCGGAACAGAAGAGAATCGAAGCATTTGAGATGTGGTGCTATAGACGAATGTTGAAAATTAGGTGGACTGATAAGGTAAGGAATGAGGAGGTTCTACGCAGAATCGGAGAGGAAAGGAATATGTGGAAAACACTGATAAGGAGAAGGGACAGGATGATAGGACATCTGCTAAGACATGAGGGAATGTCTTCCATGGTACTAGAGGGAGCTGTAGAGGGCAAAAACTGTAGAGGAAGACAGAGATCGGAATACGTCAAGCAAGTAATTGAGGACGTAGGTTGCAAGTGCTACTCTGAGATGAAGAGGTTAGCACAGGAAAGGAATTCGTGGTGGGCCGCATCAAACCAGTCAGTGGACTGATGACAAAAAAAAAAATCACAATTTAACTAACTCGAAACAGGCCCATCAGTAATAGTTCTGCCAGTGGCAGTACGGCAGCTTGGAATGTTTGTTTAGTGGCGGACGGCTGTCATTTCTCACAGGAGCAGGAGACCCAAAAGATGAAACACGACAACAGCTCTTGGGACTACACATCTAGCACTACATTAGTAGGATTACAGTATGTTCCAAGACAGATAACGATGGTATATCGAGGTTGCTGACATGGTCAAACTGTTTCCTTCTTCCACTCCCCGTCACCCACTCCTCCCCCACTTCCCCCCCCCTCCCCCCCCCCCCCCACACACACACACTCACACAACCAAGAAGTCAACGGGAAGAGATCAAAGTCACCCAGTGGAATGACCCAGGCAACTGTGTTACCTGAGATAATAATGGCGGGAAGCTACTCTGGACCAATGAGGATAAACTCCCGCTCCACATATTCATGTGACGCTTTTGTGGGACACTTGTGTGGGACAGCTTAGGACAAGAATGTGCCTATTTGTTAGTAACAATATTACGTGACAACAGCAGAGATCACATCCAGATATATACGTAATCATTTAAAACTGCTTGTGCCCGTCATCGGTCAGTCTGGAGCATAGTCCCCCTTATAAAATTCCTCCATGATCCCCAGTTCAGTGCTAACATTGGTGCCTCTTCTGATGTTAAGCCTATTACTTCAAAATCATTCTTAACCGAATCCAGGTACCTCCTCCTTGGTCTACCCCGACTCCTCCTACCCTCTACCGCTGAGCCCATGAGTCTCTTGGGCAATCTTGCTTCTCCCATGCGTGTAACATGACCCCACCATCTAAGCCTGTTCGCCCTGAATGCTACATCTATAGAGTTCATTTACAGTTTTTCTTTGATTTCCTCATTGTGCACACCCTCCTGCCATTGTTCCCATCTACTAGTACCTGCAACCATCCTAGCTACTTTCATATCCGTAACCTCAACCTTATTGATAAGGTAACCTGAATCCACCCAGCTTTCGCTCCCATGCAACAAAGTTGGTCGAAAGATTGAACGGTGCACAGATAACTTAGTCTTGATACTGACTTCCTTCTTGCAGAAGAGAGTAGATCGTAGCTGAGCGCTCACTGCATTAGCTTTGCTCCACCTCGCTTCCAGTTCTTTCACTATGTTGCCATCTTCTGAGAATATGCATCCTAAGTACTTGAAACCGTCCACCTGTTCTAACTTTGTTCCTCCTATTTGGCACTCAATCCGTTTATATCTCTTTCCCACTGACATTACTTTTGTTTTGGAGATGCTAATCTTCATACCATAGTCCTTACATTTCTGATCTAGCTCTGAAATATTACTTTGCAAACTTTCAATAGAATCTGCCATCACAACTAAGTCATCTGCATATGCAAGACTGCTTATTTTGTGTTCACCTGTCTTAATCTCACCCAGCCAGTCTATTGTTTTCAACATATGATCCATAAATAATATGAACAACAGTGGAGACAGGTTGCAGCCTTGTCTTACCCCTGAAACTACTCTGGACCATGAACTCAATTTACTGTCAACTGCCGGCCGAAGTGGCCGTGCGGTTAAAGGCGCTGCAGTCTGGAACCGCAAGACCGCTACGGTCGCAGGTTCGAATCCTGCTTCGGGCATGGATGTTTGTGATGTCCTTAGGTTAGTTAGGTTTAACTAGTTCTAAGTTCTAGGAGACTAATGACCTCAGCAGTTGAGTCCCATAGTGCTCAGAGCCATTTGAACCATTTTTACTGTCAACTCTAACTGCTGCCTGACTATCTATGTAAAGACCTTTAATTGCTTTCAAAAGTTTGCCTCCTATTCCATAATCACGTAGAATAGACAATAACTTCCTCCTAGGAATCCGTTCATATGCCTTTTCTAGATCTATAAAGCATAGATACAATTCCTTGTTCCACTCGTAACACTTCTCCATTATTTGCCGTAAGCTAAAAATCTGGTCCTGACAACTACTAAGAGGCCTAAAACCACACTGATTTTCATCCAATTTGTCCTCAACTAATACTCGCACTTTCCTTTCAACAATGCCTGAGAAGATTTTACCCGCAACGCTGATCAAAGAGATACCTCTGTAGTTGTTACAATCTTTTCTGTTTCCATGTTTAAAGATTGGTGTGATTACTGCTTTTGTCCAGTCTGATGGGACCTGTCCCGACTCCCACGCCATTTCAGTTATCCTGTGCAGCCATTTAAGACCTGACATTCCACTGTATTTGATGAGGTCCGACTTAATTTCATCCACCCCAGCCGCTTTATTGCACTGCAATCTATTGACCATTTTCTCCACTTCCTCAAATGTGATCCTAATTCCATCATCATTCCTGCCCCATTGTACATCGAAATCTGAAACATTACTGATCGTATTTTCACCTACATTGAGCAACTCTTCAAAATATTCCCTCCATCTGCCCAAGGCATCAACAGGATTCACCAGCAGTTTTCCTGACCTGTCCTAAATACTTGTCATTTCCTTCTTACCTCCCTTTCGAAGACTGCTAATTACACTCCAGAATGGTTTTCCAGCAGCTTGACCCAAAGTCTCCAACCTGTTTCCGAAGTCTTCCCAAGATTTCCTCTTGGATGCTGTAATTATCTGTTTGGCTTCGTTTCTTTCTTCAACGTAACTTTGTCTACCTGAGTTCTAGTATGTAGCCATTTTTGATATGCCTTCTTTTTCCTTTTACAGGCTGCCTTGACTGTGTCATTCCACCAAGCTGTTTGCTTCATCCTACCTTTACCACTACTGTTCCAAGACACTCTTTGGCCACTTCTAGTACTGTGTCCCTGTTCCTTGTCCATTCCTTTTCCAGTGACTGCAGTTGACTACATTCAACTAACTGGTACCTTTCTGAGATCACTGTTATCTACTAGTGCCTGATTCCTTTATCCTGAAGTTTCTCTACTCTTATCCTCCTACACATGGACCTGGCATCCTGCACTTTCGGCGTCACAATACCTATTTCACTGCAGATTAAATAGTGATCAGTGTCATCAAAGGATCCACTGAATACACGTGTGTCCTTCACAGCCTTCCTGAATTCCTGATCTGTTATTTTATAGTCAATGACAGATCTGGTTCCACTGCCTTCCCAAGTATACCGGTGAATGTCCTTATGTTTAAAAAATGAGTTTGTGATTACTAAGCCCATTCTGGCACAGAAATCCAAGAGTTGTTTCCCGTTCCTGTTGGCCTCCATATCCTCTCCAAATTTACCCATAACCTTGTCATACCCTTCTGTTCGATTTCCAATCCTGGCATTAAAATCACCCATGAGCAGAACACTGTCCTTGTCCTTTACTCTAACAACTACATCACTGAGTGTGTCATAAAAACTATCCATCTGATCTTAATCTGTTCCTTCACAATGCGAATATACTGACACAATCCTAATTTTCTTGCTAGACACTGTCAAATCTATCAACATCAGTCGTTCGTTTACATACCTTATTGCAACTACGCTGGGTTCCATTTCTTTCCTGATGTAAAGCCCTACACCCCATTGTGCTATTCCTGCTTTGACTCCTGACAGGTAGACCTGGTATTCTCCCACTTCCTCTTCCTTCTCACCCCTTACTCGAATGTCACTAACAGCTAAAACGTCCAACCCCATCTTACTTGCAGCCTCTGCCAGCTCTACCTTCTTCCCAGAGTAGCCCCCATTGATATTAATAGCTCCCCATCTCGATACCATTCGTTTGCCGAGTCGTATCTTAGGAGTCCCTGGTTTGTCAGTTAGAGGTGGGACTCCGTCACCTCCAAAGGTCCGAGGCATTTTGCTCTGATTGTTGCCAGCATCATATTTATAGTACCAGGGAAGCAGGTTGCTAGCCTTACTTGCCCCGGGTCCCATTTATGAGAAATTGCGTCACTTGATATCTATTTGTTGTTAACAATATTAGGTAGTAGCACCAGAGGCCTCACAAAGGCAGATATGTAAGTTTATAACAAATTACTTCAGTCTACAACTATTTGTTTAATATTTCGAAGCGGCAACAGACGCCACGCCCAGACAGATAATACGTAATTACTCTCAGTTTGACACAGTTTTTCACATAGTACCCTACTACGCGAGTTTTGTGTCAACATTACTTTGCATCGTGTCGCGACGTCGCATCGCACCCTGTCGACGTCAGATGCTGTCAGTACCGTCCCGATTTATGTATCATTACTAGTGTGTGATGTCATAATGTTAGAAACGAATACATTGACAGAAATAGTGACACCATAGATAATCCTCTACGAGAAGGATATTGTATAATGAATACCACCCTGCTTTGCTCTGTTACGTGACGTCTTAGTAAGATTCTGACGTCTCCAGCCAAAGATACTCCGTAGCAAACCTCTAAAGAGTGCCGTCCAGTATCTGCACCTACCACAGCGAAAATCATGTCACCTGCTGGAGGGTAGACTACCCCCCTCAGACTTCGACGTGAAGGGGAGTGGCCGCCATAGAGCCCAACTATTACCGACAGAGTTGCGGCTGCTGTCAAAACAGTGCTGGCCCAGACATCTACCGCTCGCGGTAATAACGGCAAAGAGATCCCAAGACGTAGATGGAAATATCAAAGACTGGTGCACACCTAGATTAAGAGGATCTCCTCCCCTGTATTCGCCGGATATAATGCTGATACTGTATGGAACTCCTCGTGCGATCGTAGCCACCAAGTCGCCAATGGGTGTACTTCACATGTCTGGCACTATGCCACACCATATCTCCAGCAGTGTACAGAAATTTGAACTATGTATGTGTAATCGCGTCCGACCCGGTAGCTGTCACAAATGACGTTGAAGCGTCGAGGGAGAGTGCGTCCCACCACAGCAAGAACCTGCCGTAACTTGTCGACGCTTTTGCGGGTAACCGCTGCTAACACGGTTGAAGCGTCAAGCACATCTCTCCCCACTACCCTTTCTTTCTGGACCAAGCAGAAACACACTCCCGTCCTTCTCACTCTAATCGTCATGCTTTTGTAACTATGGTCGGTGACTCCTTTTACAACCAGGCGGCCTTCCAAATGGAAAGAAGACTCACAACAAAATAAGCCACCTGCTTTGGCCAGTTAAGGAAATTTTGTCCGACTACTTTGCTCTCAGTCTTAAAGTTCACAAACTTCTTTCTCACCTTTCTTGGTTCAGGAGCCTGTAAACAATTTGTATATCTGGCAGTCTCTCTATCCACTGGTTATAACTTCTATCATATTTACATCTAGCCAGGAGGGGTACATTGATCTTGTACCACAATAGTAGTATCTGCCACCACAATGTATTACAAATATTCAGAAACTTTTTGATTTCCCTCGCTCGTTCCTTTTAAGTATAACCAAGCTATATATGTGGTTCTGAATTATTTAAAGAATTTTCTAACCAAACTACATGCAGTATTCTAGGGAGCAAGTTTTCCTCACTGTAGGCAATATGTAAAAAGTGCGCTACTGTTTTGGCTGTCTGATTAGCTAATACCTACTGAATTTTTCTTCAAACAGTTTTTAAAAAATCCATCCTTGAATTTCGCGTGCAGTTTGGTGTCTTACAAACTGAAGACATTCCAGACATCCCGCTGAGTTTGCTGTTCTTTATCAACAACTGCGCTAGTATTGAGTAATTCACTTTAAAATCCGCTACAGAGTCCTCTATTTTATGTATTAAAGCTTTTCCACATTTCATTCACGAATTTATCTTCGGACGTCTCCCTTCCTCTACGTCACTCTTATTGTTGTCAAGTCTTCCTCCACAATTTTTACCCCACACATTTTCTTCTAGTACCAGCTGGTGTTTCCTTGCTGGCTCGTGATATTTCCTCTCAACCGGTCCTTTCATTTGGTCAATTTGCGCAATAAATGCATTATTTCTCTACTGAGTTTAGTATCTCCTCATTAGGGGATGAACCTACCTGTGTAATACTCCTGAAGCACCACATTTGGAAATTTCTGTTTCTCCATCTCTTAGGTGTTTTCGACTTTGGATAACTGAGTGCTAACTGTTCTTAACTTTACGTACTCGGCCCTGTGTGCCAAACTGATTAATGCTCCATGAATATTAACAGGTTATTAGCCTTAGTCTACATTAAAGGGAGCTTAGTTAGTTGTCATCTGCCTCCACAGAACGAAATTCGGCAGCTGCAACTCACCAGGACCTTACCTTAAAGAACTTCAGTGATGTTCATCTTGGACCGGACATGTCTATATCGGCATTATTAACTGTTACCTTGGAAATACATTTAACTTTCCAGGTCTTCGTTGATTGGAAAATGGATATTAACCCGAAATCCGTCGCCTACTGTATAAACATCTGTTTTTTTCCCAACTCTGGCTGTCCTTTTGCATCATAATTCAATAAGAGTCGCTGTCCCATAACATCCAGGATGTCGTGAGTATACTAATATTTAATTTACAATAGCGATCAGCTGGTACAAATCTAGCGGTCTCTTTTATGAAGGAGCACTCACAGACGAGATCTTACATTGAAAGATACTCGACACACACAAAATAAAACGTTACAATATTTAACCGCCCCAATAGGCAATGTTGAAGGCAAATAATTAAATAATGAACAAATGGCGGTATGTTACAGGATAGGGAACGGACCGCTGAAGCTTCTTATCATTCCCCGCTGATAACCCTGCATTCTACTAGTAGCACAACATACAACGTTATTTCACTAATGACTCACGCCAGTACGGAAGACCTGTCAACACTCCCTATCACCACACTTACAAAACAAAAAACTGTCGATGGCAAATTTTGTTACCACGGATCATACAGCCTAACGTATAATAAGGAGACGTCATGTTATACTCTTCCTCGCTGAGTCCCCTTCCTGAATACTGTGAACAAACGAGGTGAGAACACAAATGGTTATGCAAGACAATATATTAACAACATCAATACTGGCACATAGTTGGTACTGTCTCTATACGTATCATCTGGTTGTCCAGTCGCCAAAACTCTCTCTCCGTTATACGTGTTTCACTACTCTTTAGAATGGGAAGTTGGGACTCACGCTTCAAAGTTACACAAATGGTTACGTGAAACACGAAACAGCGCAGTGAATGTGAACGTCTGCATTTCATTTGTAGGTACTAGCCACTCCCTTCCCTGTGTAGGTCCTATGCCTCTGCATTCCATTGTGTTGGTTCTTCAACTCCTCTCATAGCGCTCCCTCGCCACGGTATCTCTCATATGCGCAGTATTCATTCTGTTTGCAAAACAATAATTTATAATCCTGAATCAGTCCTTTTTCACGTGGTTAAAACAAGATCCCTTGTTCTCCTCCATCAGATCCCCCTGTACTGGTTTACTCTTTCAATGCAGGATCCTGTGAGCCCAAAAAGGACCACAAAAGTTGCCATTTACACGATTTCGCGTCCCCCCCCCCCTCTCTCTCTCTCTCTCTCACGGTGGACAGAAATCATGTTCTTCATCAGATCTTAATGACGATGCCTTCCCTAACACCGTCACAAATCCACAGAACACGAATTTACAGCCCAAGCAATACTGACAGACCAAAAGACAACAGTCACAGAACGAGGATTCAGCTTTCAATAATGACAAACCATCTCATTTCGACAAAGGCAAACTGAAAAAAATCCTCCTGCATGTTATATACTGCTCCGATAATGATCCCACCTGCTCATGTACCACTGTTGAAAACTTGCAAAAAACGAAAAATCATCATCCTATATCCTCTTACTTTGTCGTACAACATTCTGATATGTGCATCACAGTGTTCAGTGCAAGCATATACGGAAGGAATTGCGGCCCTTCAATACTACACATTTACGGAAACAAACAACAGAAGAAAACTGATCGAACTCTGATCGATATATGCCACAAAAAATCACTGTACATTTCGTTATCAACATCACCGCTGTCCATACAGTAAAACTATTTGAACTCATGACCGTTGCTTCATCAACGCTCAAGAAAAATTAGCACATCGAAAACACAGTCCAAAGTGAGCACATCATCTATCTGATACATTCAGACCATATTAAATCTACACTAACGATATCCCACATAAAAAATCTACTGTAAGAATGTAAACTTTGTAGTTTCTTAACTCATGGTGAGTCCACTCAAACGAACACATAAAAGAAGTATTAAAAGATGGGAATCTATTCAGAAAATCACACAAATAGTTTAGCACATCAAAGCATACGGAACGTCTGTCCAAAAAATAACATGTAAACCATCTACTGCGTCAAAACACACGAAAAATCTATCACGCATACTGCTAGACAAGTCAAAACAAATGTGGCATCCGTTCAAATAAATTCGCACACTTTCTGGCGCACAATACATACACCATGTTCCTCATACAAGAAAACAAACTTTAAACTTGTCACACACAAGGCTCGCTTCACAAAAACCCTTGCAAAACACATCTAAACTAGTCGGCAGTCAAGAATTACACTGACACTGCCTAAACACTGAAAAAGACTTAAGTAACACATAGTCGTAGATACACTAAATAAGTCTTGCTGAAAGCACAACGTCTCTTCCGCAGTTCCTGATATTCAGTTCTGTACCAGACTCAGGATAAACCTACTTTCGTCATCAGTTTCTCTTACTACCTAACTACTATTTCTGGGGTGCACTGCCTCTCTCTCTTTTCTCGTAATTGGGAGATTCCTGTCCGTCCGTGATTGTTGCATTGCCAGCTGCTTCCATTTCTTTGCGATCATTGACGAGATTCCAGTCCCCTTCGTTTACCTAAACATATTGTAGGTATTTCACGTTATTATGTAGCATGACGGGTGAGGAAGGAGTGGTATGTACACTCATTACTGTCCAACGATTACTACATCGCAATGAAAACGCTGGTGTAGTTTCGTTTAAGATATTTGAATAAATTCAGCCAGATCACATGGCATAGGGCCTCCTAACCATCACATGAAAGTAGATTATCGGGACAGGGAAACAGGGCTCTTTACACAGCTCCATTGTTATGATTAATCATTTTCACCCGCTCTTTTGTACTCTGAGACCAGAACTCAAACAAAAACGCATGTTAAAGACCTGGTGCGTCCAACAGTCGTTCAGCAGGACGTGCAGCCTCGCATTCGTCTCATCATGCAAATGCCTGCTGTGATGTACCTTTTGCATGTCTTGCTTTTATGTTTTAATTTTCTCTAAAGGCAAAAAGAAAAGGTGACGCGGTAGCCCAGCATAGAGCTTGCGCCTACTGTCATGTATTTTTGATTTTAAAATGTTAAAAACATATTTTTCCTGTTCCTCGGTAAGAGGAAGGACTCGCTCTCTGTAAATGAACGAAGTTTTTTTTTCTCTATTGTGATTTCATTCCCCTGCCCCATATGGGCAGGGGAGGGCTGTCAGCGGCACAATCCGCCGCTCTTCAGCCGAGTGACACGACAACTAAAACAAAAATAAAATGATACATACATAAGGAGATAAAAAAGGGGAACATAAAACAGAGTAAGGGGAGAAAATGGAGGTAAAAATACACTGACATGTAGACGTTCATGGGGGACAGTTAAAAAAGTCACCAGAAAGTTAAAAAACACAGTTGGCGATTCTTAAAACACAGAGAAGACACTGAATGCGCATTCACAGGTTAAAAGTTGGCCACAGTATTAAACACACTCCGAAACAACACACTTAAAACCCACTTGGAGCACACACGACGAAGAATAAAACTACCAGGTGGGACCTGCCGAGGAAAAGGTCAGAGAGGATGGAAAAGGAGGGGAGAGCATGGGGCAGCTGGTGAAGTGGCGGGATGAAGAGAGGAGGGGCAACCGTGGGTTCACGAAGAGTCAGGAGACACATGGGGCAGGAGAGGAAAAGGGAAGAGAGGGCAGGAGGAAGTGCAGAGACATTGAAAGGAGGCACAAGAGATGGAGGGGGAGTGGGAGGGGAAAGCCGCTCAGAAAGAGGGAGGGGGAGGAGAGGCAGTCCTGAGGAGGAGGCAGGAAGAGGAGGTTAGAGTTGGTAGGAAGGGTAGATGTCAGGGCAAAGCTCATCATCCGTGAGTGATAGATGGTGGAAGTTGTGTTGTGAAAGAAGATGGAGGGTGTGGAGATGGAGAGCGGGAGGGACACAATGGTAAAGGCACGGCAACTGGTTGGGGGTGGAGAGGAAGGGAGACACCAGGGGGTGAGGGGGATCAAAGCGGCGGACAATATATAGTGTGCGGATGTGTTCAAGGAAAAGGAGAAGGTGGGGAAAGGGGATGAGGTCGTAGAGGATGCGCGTGGGGGACGGAAGGCGGATGCGGAAGGCGAGGCGGCGTGCATGACGTTTGAGGATTTGGAGGGCTTCATAGAACCGGGGAGGAGCATAAATCCAAGTGACGCTGGCATAACAAAGGATGGGGCGGATCATGGATTTGTAGGTGTAAAGGATGGTGGAAGGATGCAGACCCCACGTCCTGTTGGACAGGAGTTTCAGGAGGCGGAGGCGGTTGTGAGCTTTGTTTTGGATGGTAAGGAGATGGGGAGTCCAGGTGAGGTGGTGGTCGAGTGTGAGGCCAAGGTATTTGAGGGTAGGAGTGAGGTGGATAGGACAGCCATAAATGTTGAGGTAGAAATCATGGAGGCGGAAGGAGCGGGTGGTGCAGCCAATGATGATCGCCTGGGTCTTGGAGGGATTAACATGGAGGAACCACTGGTTGCAACAAGCGGTGAATTGGTCAAGGTGGGTTTGGAGGGTACGTTGGGACCATTGAAGGGTAGGTTAAAGGGTTAGGAAGGCGTTGTCATCAGCGAACTGGAGAAGATGAACAGGAGGGGGAGGTTTGGGCATCTCAGCAGTGTACAGGATATAGAGGAGAGGGGAAAGAACAGAATCTTGGGGGCACGCCGGCAGAGGGGTAGAAAGTACGGGAGTTGGAATTGTGGATAGTCACATAGAAGGAACAATGGGAGAGGAAGGAAGCAACGAGACAGACGAAGTTGATGGGGAGAGCATAGGTCTGAAGAGGAGCCCTGGATGACAGACACGGTCATAGGCGTTCTGGAGATCAAGGGAAACAAAGATAGCAGAGCGATGGGAGTTAAGCTGGAGGGAAAGAAGATTGGTAAGGTTAAGGAGCTGGTCGTCAGCAGAGAAGGAAGGCCGGAAGCCACTTTGGGTAAGAGGAAGGAGGCGGTGCTGGTTAAGGTGGCGGTGAATACGGCGAGAGAGGATGGCCTCAAAGACCTTACTGAACACGGAGGTGAGGCAGATTGGACGCTAGGGAGAGGTAGCAGAGGGGGGTTTGTTAGGTTTAGGGAACAGCAGGACATGGGAAGTCTTCCACAGGTCAGGGTAAAATCCAGTGGAGAGGAGGACATTGTACAGGGTAGCAAAGACAGACAGGAAGGATGGAGGGGATTCCTTGAGGTGATGGTAGGTGACGCCATCATGACCAGCGGCGGTGTTGCGTTTGGAGCAGAGGACGAGTGTGATGTCATATGTGGTGATGGGAGTGTTGATGTCTGAGGGGCGTAACCGATCCAAGTACTGGAAGCTAGAGGCGAGTGGGGGGACAGAGGTGTCAGTGCGGTCAAGGACGGTGGGGAAGAGGGAGTAATCAAAATGTGGGTCGTCAGGAATGGAGAAGACCTCGGATAGGTGGGAAGCAAAATGGTTAGCCTTACTGAGGTTGTCAGGAAAGGGTCGATCGTCATGGAGGATGGGGTAATGCGGGGTGGGATGGCTACCAGTAAGGTGGTGGAAGGCTGACCAGTACTTGGAGGAGTTGACAGGGAGGGTGGAGTTGAGGCGTGTGCTTGTCTGGCGCCAGTCCCAGCGTTTCTTTGCTGTAAGGAGGTTCCGGATATGTCACTGTAATTGCCAATGGTGGGTGAGAGTATCCCCGTCACGAGTGCGGAGGAAGGAGCAGTAGAGCCTGCGGGATTCAGGCAGAAGAAGGAAAGCCTGTGGAGGAAGCGTAGGGTGGTGAGGGTGGATGAGTTTGGTAGGGACATGAGCCTGCACAGCGTCAGTGATGGTCTTCTGAAGGAAGGAAGAGGCATGGCTGATGTCATCAGGGTGGTGAAAGGTGACGGGGTGACTTTCGACCTGTAAGGCAATGGATTCCCGGTAGGAATCCCAATTGGCACGGTGGTAGTCATGGACAGACTTTGGAGGGGCAGCTGGGCGGGTGGCTGCAGCAGCGGGACGGGTAGAGGAGATGGTGAGAAGGACAGGGAGATGGTCTCTACCGACGGGATCAAGGACATCAATGGCAATGCGACCAAGGAGGTTGGGGGAAGTGAGGATAACATCGGGGGTGGAGTTACTTTCAGGACGGGTGTGCTGTGGGAGAGGAACAAGGTCACCACAGAGGGTGGCAAGGAACTGATGCCACTGCCGAAGGATGGCAGGGTCACGGCTGTGGATGTTTAGGTCAGCGGCGATCACATAGGTGGAGAAGGTATGGTCAACATGGGAAATGAAGTCAAAGGGGAGAGGAGCTGCGGGGCGGATATAGATAGTGGCACAGGTGACGGTGAGGGAGGGAAAAAATAGACTGAGGAGAAAGTGTTCGGTCGTGTCATTGAGGAGGGGTTGTGGCTGGACAGGGAGATGCCTGAGGTGGCCTATAGCAACCCCGCCTTGGGCTAGGAGAAGGATTTGTCAGTGCGGTGAAGGAGATAAGGGGAGATGCGGACAACATGGTGGGGTTGGAGGAAGGTTTCATTAAGGATAAAGGAGTCAACCTGGTGCTGGGAGAGGGCATGCATGAAGAGGTATTTGTTTGCAGGGAGGGAGCGAATGTTGAGGTAGAGGAGACGATACTGTTGATGCGCCATGTCGTTGGGGGTGGGAAGGATGCGGGAAGGGGAGAGAGGGGCTTAAACGAGGGTGTCTAGGTGGGTGAAGGTAAAGTGGGCCTGGTTGTGGGAGTATGTGGCGTTGGTGTTTAAGTGGAAAACTGAGCAGGCAGCAAGGAAATCTGCTGGAGTGTGTGGGGGTGCTGGAAGAGGTGGATGTTCTGTAGGACGATGGTGAGGAACCGGATGATGTCTTCTGCTGTAGGGGGAGGGCAGAGGGAATTGTTAGGGTGGATGGGTGGGTCAATGGGGCGAACGGGGACAGTGAGTTCAGGGTTGGTGGAGGGGGCTTGGCTTTGCATTTGGAGGAATAGGTGGGGTGAGGTTCATTGCAGGTGTTGCAGGACATGGGGCAGGTGAGGTTGAAACACTGTTTGAGGAAGTGGGAGGCTTTACAACGGGGGCAGGTGGGTGGGTTTTTGTAGTTTTGGGTGAGGTGGTCATTGTACAGAAGACAACGCTGGCAGCGGTAAGACTGAGGAGGGGAACGGGACGGGTCAACAGGGTGGCGGCGGTTGAAAATCAGGGCTCCCTGCGTGAGGAGGTGGTCGATGGGGGAGGCAGATTCTGAAAATATACGCAAGAGGAAAGTAGGGCCAGAGGAGTTGTAAATATGATGGGCAGAGCGGACTTCCAGGGTGGGGTAGACATTCAGTTCCGCCAACACCTCAGCCTCCATGACCACAGGGCTGAGTTTTGTGATGACGGCAGTGAGGGTCGGCGGACGACGAGGCGGTTTGGGCTGACGAGGAGGATGTAAGGAATGGGGTGAGGGATGTGTGGGGCCCAAAGGTGATGCGGGGAAGGCCCCAGAGGAGATCAGTATGGAAGGATGGAGAGGGAGACTTGATGAGAACAGAGTCTCTGAGAGGGATATGTTCAGTGATGGGTGCACTGGCGATGTACTTCCGGATTTCAAGGGCGAGGGTGCGGGCATCCAGGAATTTAGGATCAGGGTTGGCTAGGACAAAGGTATACAGGGAGGGAGCTGGAGAGGAGGGAGGTGGGGTGGTATCCATAGTGGGATCAGTGGGAGGGGGGGCGGGCCGTGGCTTTTTGGATGAGGGAGTAGAGGAGAGATCGCCACTGGGACGTTTGGAAGATTTTTTGGCGGGTGTTGCCTGGGAGGAGGGATGAGGGACTGGATGGATGGGGAGGTTGTGGGAGGCAGGGCCCTCTTGTGAGGCAGTAGCACTGGATGAGAGGTTAGGGCGCTCTGTGGCGGCGACTGTGGCGCGGCGGGCGGAGACTCTGGCAGGGGAAGTAGTGGTAGTCGCAGGGGGGAGAGGGGGAAAGTCGTCTCGGCGGGCGACAGGAGTGGGAGGGGGGTTTGGAACAGGGACAGAGGCAGGAGCAGGAGCAGCAGCAGGTGCAGTAGCAGGGGTAGGAGCAGGAGTGACGTACAGGTGGGGATATAGCGATGGAGTGGAGATAGATGGGAGGAGACTGTGAGTAGGGATGTGGATGAGACTGGTTAATCCCAGAGGAAGCACTCCATGACGTTACAGTGGGGGCAGGTGAAGGGGAGGTGTAGATGATGGTGGTAGTTGGGGCGTACATGATTGCAGGCGGCAGCGAACACCGAGAGACGGTGGCAGCGGCGGCGGCAGAAGCGGCGAGCACCGAGAGACGGCGGCAGAAGAAGCGGCGAAGACCAAGAGACGGCGGCAGCGGCGGCGGCGGCAGAAGAAGCGGCGACCAGGCGGCGGCGGCGGCAGAAGAAGCGGTGAGCGCCGAGAGACGGCGACCAGGCGGCGGCGGCGGCGGCGGCGGCGTTGGCGGGGGGCAGCAGTGACAGCGTGCAGACGGGCAACAACGCGACAGGCACGGTTGGGGCTCTTCCACGTCGAAGATACACCCTGAGAGTAGCCCAGGCAGTGCGAGTCCTCGATGAGGAAGTGAGGGAATCCAACTCTCGAATGCCAAATGAACGAAGGTAGACGCGCTTTATTTGAGAGCGTAGTCGGCCAGTTTTGTAGTGAGAATAAGTGAAAAGTATGTATTTTTGATGTGCATCCAATAAAATGTTATTTTACTAACTGAAATATTACATGAGTTATTATTCCAAGTGGTACGGTGGTATACAGGGTGGTCCATTGACAGTGACCGGGCCAAATATCTCACGAAATAATCGTCAAACGAAAAAACTACAAAGAACGAAACTTTTCTAGCTTGAAAGGGGAATTCAGATGGCGCTATGCTTAGCCCGCTAGATGGCGCTGCCATAGGTCAAACGGATATCAACTGTGTTCTTTTAAAGTAGGAACCCCATTTTTATTACATATTCGTGTAGTACCTAAAGAAAGATGAATGTTTTAGTTGGACCACTTTTCTAGCACTGTGATAGATGGCACTGTAAAAGCCACAAACATATGGCTCACAATTTTAGACGAACAGTTGGTAACAGGTAAGTTTCTTAAAATTAAAATACAGAACGTAGGTACATTTGAACATTTTATTTCAGTTGTTCCAATGTGATACATGTACCTTTGTGAACTTATCATCTGAGAAAGCATGCTGTTACAGCGTGATTACCTGTAAATACCACATTAATGCAATAAATGCTCAAAATGATGTCCGTCAACCTCAATGCATTTGGCAATACGTGTAACGACATTCCTCTCAAGAGCGAGTAGTTCGCCATGGTATGGTGCTTCAACGACCAACCCACCTGTCATGAAATATGTTATTTAACTGCACGCGAGCTATGTGCCGGACATCCATCATGTTGGAAGTACATCGTCATTCTACCATGCAGTGAAACATCTTGTAGTAGTATCGGTAGGAAATCAGCATACATTGCACCATTTAGATTGCCATTGATAAAATGGGGGCCAGTTATCCTATAATGCCACACCATACATTAACCGGCCAAGGTCGCTGATGTTCCACTTGTCGCAGCCATCGTAGGTTTTCCGTTGCACAATAGTGCATATTATGCAGGTTTACGTTACCGCTGTTGGTGAATGACGCTTCGTCGCTACATGAAACGCGTGCAAAAATTCTGTCATCGTCCTGTAATTTCTCTTGTGCCCAGTGGCAAAACTGTACACGACGTTCAAAGTCGTCGCCATGCAATTCCTAGTGCATTCTCAACACAGACGTTTTTCAGATTCCCGAATCTCGCGCAATTTGTCTGCCTCTGATGTGCTGGTTAGCTTCGACAGCAGCTAAAACACATACTTGGGCATCATCATTTGTTCCAGGTCGAGGTTGACGTTCCCTTAAATAACGTAACTATCCAGCGAACGGTCGGGACACTTGGATGATGTCGTCCAGCATACCGAGCAGTATACATAGCACACGCCCTTTGGGCGTTTTGTTCACACTTGCCTTATATCAACACGATGCTGACCTTTTTCGCAAGTGGTAAACGGTCCATTTTAACACGGGTAATGTATCACGAAGCAAGTACCATCCACACTGGCGGAATGTTACGTGATACCACGTACTTATACGTTTGTGACTACTACAGCGCCATCTGTTACAATGGGAAAAAAGTGGTAATATAAAAAAAGTGGGTTCCTATTTAAAAAATCGCAGTTGATATCCGTTTGACATATGGCAGCGCCATCTAGCGGGCCAACCATAGCACCATCTGGTTTCCCCCTTGATGTTAGACGATTTTCGTTCTTTGTAGTTTTTTTGTTTGATGCTTGTTTCGTCAGATATATGGCCCGGTCACTATCAATGGACCCACCTGTGTACTTCGTAGTTATAACGAAAACCCGATTACAATATCATGGACACGGTCAAGATTGTGTAGGTGGATACGGTGTTCAGATGTAGTATTATTAATTGATAAGCATAAATCTTCAAGAAGAGAAAGTCTATATCGCATCTCCGGCGGTAATCCGGAAGGATACCGCCCTTCGATTGGCCTTTCGGTTCTAATCGAAGCGTTAGGTATACTGCAGGTGCCAGCCACCCTGCAGCGGTCCAGTCAGCAGCCAGCAGCGGTCCCAGCCAGCGGCGGTCCCAGCCAGCAGCCAGCAGCCAGCAGCAGTCCCAGCCAGCTTCCAGCAGCCAGCAGCCAGCAGCCAGCAGCGGTTCCTGCCAGCAGCCAGCGGCGGTCTCAGTCAGCAGCCAGCGTCCAGCAGCGGTCCCAGCCAGAGTCCAGCAGCAGTCCCAGCCAGCAGCCAGCAGCCAGCGGCCAGCAGCGTTCCCAGCCAGCCTCCAGCAGCAGCAGCAGCAGCGTCCCCCGCCAGCAGCAGCAGAGTGGGGCTTCGGCCCCTGTCTCCTTCATTGTTCTCCCTGCCTCTTACTCTGTGCCTCCCGTCGCCTTGCCCATCCTCGTTTGCTTCTTTGTCCTGTCCTGTGTCTTACCCCTTATCGAAATGTCGACCCCCACCACCACCACTACTGCCGCCACCACTGCCATCATATACACGTCCCCCTCTGCCGCCACCACCACTATCACGTGGTGTGCCCCATCACACCCCCATCAGTCCATCCCCTCACTCCTCACTCTCCAATCTCCCTCACTATTTGTCGCCCCATCCCCGGCTCCTCCCTCCTGCGCCTCCTCTGATCCCTTCCCACCACTCCCTCCGTCTGCTCCTCCCATTTCTGCGGCCCCCGCTAGGGTGGTCGCCTGGAGGGCCATGGCCCACTCTCAACTCTCCCCTTCGCCTTCATCATCATTGTCATCACCGTCGCCTTCGCCATCACCCTCACCCTCTCCAGCGCCGTCTCCAGCACCGGGACCTGCCACTCCCCACCACATTCCAGTTGCTCCCATCCCTCACACCTCCTCCGCCGCCGTCAAGCGCCCCAGTGGCACCCCTGCCTCCTCTACTCCCAAGAAGGCTCCACCTCATCCCCCTTCCCCAGACCATGATGCCATGGATGTCTCCTGCCTGTCCCTGCCCCCTCCCCCTTCTCCTCCTCCTCCACCGCCTTCTCCTACCGCTACCTCCTCTCCTGTCCTGATCCCTCCCTTCTTGAGGCCCGGAACCTCACCCTCTTCCTTCACCAGAATTTTCCTAGTGCCCCCATCTCCCCCCTCAGTCCTCGCCATGATTCGGTCCTCATCTCCTCCCCCAGACCTACCCACCACACAGATCTCCTTTCCCGCATCCCTGTCACCCACTTTGGCCATAATGCCTCCCTCACCCCTGCTCCTTCCCCGCCTCCTTCCCGCCAACCCCAACCCCCGCATCGCCTGCCGACCCTCACTGCCATGATCACTCCGCTCAGTCCAGCGATCACGGAGAAGGAGGTGTTGGTGGAGCTCAAGGCGCATCCCCATCTGGAGGTCTGTGCGGTTTGCCACATCCATAACTCAGCCAGCCCCACCCACCTTACGCAGGTCTTTTCCGAACACGCGCCCTCCACAGACCGTCTCCTGAAGGAGGGTACCCTTCTCTTTCACCAACGCTACCAAGTTGACCCTTCCCGTTCCCCTCCTCAGTCCCTCGGCTGCCAAAGGTGCTTGTGGTATAATGCACACCCAACATTTGAGTGCCCCAAGGCCCCCAGCTGCCCGCACTGTAGGCAAGCCCACTTTTTATGGCAGTGCCCAAATCTCCAGTCCCCCCCCTCCTGTAATACCTGTAACCTACCCAGAAATGTAAGGCCTGGCCCCCTCCTATCACTCCTGAACTCACTGTTCCTGTCCGCCCTCTGGACACCCCCACCCCTCCCGGTAATTCCCTTCGCCCACCCCTACCGCTGAGGACATCATCAGATTCCTCACCATCATCCTCCAAAATGTTCACCCTTTCCAGCGCCCCCACACCCTCCAACAGATATACCTCGCCACCCGTTCCGTTTTCCACTTAAAAATGTATGCCACCTACTCCAACAACCAGGCTCATTTCACCTTCTCCCGTCTTGACACCCTTGTCTAAATCCTTGTCATGGCGCGACAGCACCGTATCCTTTTCAACAACATCCAATCCCTTCCTGCCAACAAGAACCTCTTCCCGCACACCGTTCCCACCCACCGCGTGGACACCTTCCTCCTCAATGAAACCTTCCTCCAACCCCACCAGACCATGCACACTTCGCCCTACCTCCTTCACCACTCTGATAATCCCCTCCAGATTGCGTGTGGCAGAGTTGCCTTTGGTCACCACCGCCAGATCCCACTTCGGCTCCAACCTCTTCTTCCCGACCCCACCGAACACCTGATCCTTAGTCTCTTTTTCCCCAGTCTTACCGTCACCTGCGCCACCATCTATGTGCACCCTAACGCCCATCTTCCCTTCGACTTCCTCTCCTCTCCCACATTCTTCTCCTACGTGATTGCAGCAGACCTCAACATCCATAGTCGTTCCACCACCCAGTTACGGCAGTGGCATCAGTTCCTCTCCTCCCTTCAAGGTGACCTCATCCCCATTCCCCAGCATACCCATCCCGAATCCAACTCCACTCCTGATGTTATCTTTTCCTCCCATAACCTCCTTGGTCGCATGATGGTGGACGTCCTGGAGCCTATTGGTAGCGGCCATCTCCCTGTCCTCCTCACCGTTTCAGACAGTCGTCGCCCCCGCCCCGACCCTTGTAATAACCCTCCCCCAAAGTACGTCCATGACTATTCCCGTGCCAGCTGGAATGCCTACCGGGATACACTGTCCACCCAGGTCGATAGCCACCCCTTTACCTACCACCACCCTGACGATGTCACCCATGCTGCCTCCTTTCTCCAGCAGACCTTGCCCGAGGCCATGGAGGTCCACGTCCCTACTGTCGCCATCCACCGCCACTGTCCTACCTTAGCCCCACAGGCCATCCTCGTCCTCTGTGAATCCTGCCGTCTCTACCGTGCCTTCCTCCATATGCGTGGTACAGACACACTACGACGCCACCGGCAACTCCAGCGACACATTCGTAATTTGCTCGTGGCTAAGAAATGCCGGGACTGGCTACCCTACCTATCAACTCGTCCAAGTTCTGGTCAGCCTTCCATCGCCTTACCGGATCTAAACCCTCCCCCTACTATCCTCTTCTCCATGATGATCACCCCTTCCTTGACACCCTTAGTAAGGCCAATCACTTTGCCTCTACCTCTCCGATGTCTTTTCCATCCCCGATGATCGCCAGTTCGATTACTCTCTCTTCCCGGATGTCCACGATCAAACTAACACCTCTGTCCCTCCCCTCGCACCTGGTTTCCAGTACTTGGACAACATTGCACACACGGAACCCAATGCCCCTATCACTACACAGGATCTCATTGCTACACTCCGCACAAAACGCAACACTGCTCCTGGTCATGATCGTGTCACCTACCGTCACCTTTGTGAAGCTCCTGTCTCTTTCCTCTCCACCCTGGCCAGGCTCTACAATGTAGTCCTCTCCACCAGTTACTACCCCGACCTGTGGAAAACCTCCCATATCCTGATGTTCCTTAAACCTGTTAAACCGCTGTCCGCTGTCTCCTCCTACCATCCCATCAGCCTTACCTTGGTCTTCAGCAAGGTCCTGGAATCTATACTCACCCGATGCATCCACCAGCACCTCCACCAGCACCGCCTCCTTCCCATTACCCAGTGTGGCTTTCGGCCGTCCTCCTCTTCCGACAACCTTCTCCTTCACCTCACACATCTCCTTTCGAACAGCTTAATTCCCGTCATTCCGCAATATTACTCGCCCTGGACCTCGAACGTGCTTATGACCATGTATGGCATTCCGGTCCCCTCTTCAAGCTCCAACCCTTCATCCTTCCCATCCGTCTGATCAGCTCCTTTCTCTCCCACCGTCCTTCCTACACCACCATCCATAACAAGGATTCCTACACCTTTCTTCCCTTCACCGTTGTGCCCCAAGGCTCCGTCCTCTCCCCCCTTCTGTACCTTTTGTATACGGCGGACATGCCGCCGCCGTCACCGCCCCCCCCCCCCACCCCGTCCACCTTCTCCAGTTTGCCGATGACACCGCCTTCCTTGCCTTGCCCCCACCGTGCAGCGCTCCCAACACCTTCGCCAGTCCCATCTTGACCAGTTCACCACTTGGTGCAACCAGTGATTGCTTGAGGTCAATCCCTCCAAAACCCTGGCGATCATCATAGGCAAAATCACCCCTCCCTTCCGCCTCCTTGATTTCTATTTCATCATTTATGGCCGTCCTATCGCCCTCACCTCCACCCTTACGTACTTACGTACCTTGGCGTCACCCTTGACCGCCGCCTCTGCTAGACCCCCCATCTCTGGACAATCCAAGCCAAGGCACGCTCCCGACTCTTTCTCCTGAAGCTCCTTTCTGGCCGTACGTGGGGTCTGGACCCCTCCACCATATTCCACGCATATAAATCCCTCATCCGCCCTGCCCTTTGTTACGCCCATCTGGCCTGGATCTCCTCCCCCTTACCTTTTATAAATCCCTTAAAATCCTTGAACGCCATGCTCTCTGTCTCGAGTATCACATCCGTCTCCCCTCCCCCACGCGGATCCTGTACAATCTCATTCCATTTCCCCCACCTCCTCCTTTTCCTTGAACAGATACGGATCTTGTACACTTCTCGTAAACTCGATCCTCCTCACCCGCTTGTCTCACCCATCCTCTCCCACCCCC
The DNA here is from genome assembly GCF_023864345.2 of Schistocerca serialis cubense. Classification (NCBI taxonomy): domain Eukaryota; kingdom Metazoa; phylum Arthropoda; class Insecta; order Orthoptera; family Acrididae; genus Schistocerca; species Schistocerca serialis. The sequence continues at coordinate 167,357,890 of NC_064638.1, read as the reverse complement.
GCCCCCTGTCGCACCTGTATTCCCATGTCCCACCTGGTCTCCATCTCTCCACCCTCCTTACCCTCTCCCAAGGTGGCTTCCGCCAGCTCCCCCTCCCTGATGATGTCCTCCTCCCCTCCATCTACCCCTCATATCAACTTTGATCCTCCCCCCACTTCCTGTGTCTTTTCCTTTAGGCACCCTCCCTCCCTTCTCTCTCCTTTTCCACCCATCCCCCTCCCTCCACCCCTCTTCCCCCGGGCTTCCCCTCCCCCTTCCTCCCTTTCCCCTATCTCCCCTGCCCGTGGCATCTCCGTTCTCCCCTCTCCCTCTCCCACCTTCCGCCCTACTCCTCTCTTGGCAGGTCCCCGGACTCGCACACGCTCAGTGAACATTCGCACGCCGGAGATCATTGCCATCAGTGTCTCGTGTGTGTGCCTTCGTTTTGTGTTTAGTGTTCTTTCGCCGTCACGCCACCACTATTCACGTGTGCCGTGGCCGTCATCCATGTTATGTGCGCCGTGTCAACTAGTGTTAGTGATTTTTCTCGTCCAGCGTGAACGGCTCCATGTTTTTTGTTTTTCGTGTCTACAGTTTTTGCCCGCCGTTTTTATCTGTGCCACCTATATGTAATACTTATTGTACCACTCAAGGCTGACGAGCGGCGTAATATGCTGCTGGCAGCCCGCCTTTGTATAAGGTGATCAAAATAAGAATAAGGGAAAAAAAAGTCTATATCGTTCATTCAGAACTAATGTGATTGTTTATCCATTTACAGACAGAGCCGAGCTTATTGTGCTTGTCCTACTCACCGAAAAATTAATCTCATTATTTCATATATGTAAACACACAAAATTCATCTTCAGAATATTGTTCCACAACATTTGAAAGGCACTATCGAAGTGTGTAAGCCATGTATCTGGGTGTGACTCAGTGTTCAGGTCAGAGAGGAGTGAGTACTTTTGCACCGTCACAAAGTGATGTAGCTCATCTTCAACCAAATCAACTGAGGCAGCCTCCTCGTGCACGCTACTACGTGTCGGCTCTTCTCAGAGCATCAAAACCATTGGTTCCTCAAATTCCTTCTGTTCATCCCTCATTCTTTTCCGCCCAGTGCTATCTACCTCATTACTATCACCATAATTACTTTTGACAGGTCGTTGGCGATCCGTGTCCTGCTGAAGCACATGCATTTACTTTCAGGTCCTATTGTTAATCTCTGCTTGCAACTGTTCAGTTCAACGGTGTCTGTACTTAAGGAGGTGACGGGAAAAGTGTGGTCAGAGACTTCTTCTGCTCACAACGACAACTGCTCGCTGCCGCGATCGGTTGCACTAGTTTGTTTGCCATGTATTACTTCACCTTGTTGTTGCAACAATTCACTGTGTTGCCGTAGTTGCTCTTCGATATTCTGTAGCGTCACTTTTTGTTCCTCCATCACTTCAGTGATGGCATCACATACCAACACTGCGTAGACCAAAACATTATTATTCCTCTCGCCCAACTCTCTCCCTAAAATGATGAACTGATATTCTGCTCCCTCGAATTTATTTTTCACCGCTTCAAACCATCAGTTGATCGTTTATAAGTAAGTTGATATTTCTCTCTCTTGTCTTCTATATAGCCGCGAATGAAAAATCGTGGAAGAATTATGAAGCACGTAGTAATCTCATACTCCTCACGACTGAACAAATAACACTTGCAACTTTTCATGCACATGCGTATTATTCACTGTTCAAATTAGAACTGCTCCAAAAACGATGCCCATACTACAGTGGAGTGTTTCAACCTTGCAGTATATTTTTGCAACATAGAAGTTGCACTATCCCTATAAGAGAAAATGACACATTACAATTTTCCTATCTAATGCTTCCCTAAATACATGCTGCGTCTAGAAGAATCATAGCAGCATTGCCAGATACAAGTTCGCTTTACAACAAGGGCTTTGGGTACCTGACAGTTAACTGTGTACAAATACCGTGTTTAACCTTACATTCTCGGTCCTGTGTGCCAAATCATCCAAAGTTCCATGAATATTAATTAATTATTAGCCGTAGTCTATACCCTAAGGGGAAAACTGCACAAAGGAAATTTAATTAGTGAGCTCCAACACGACCAATCAGGTATTACACTTTACTAAGCATTTCACGGAATTTTCTCTCACAGTAAAACGTGTCTATACATTACAGAATGGGGGATAGCGCGCTTACATCCACAGTGGGACGAAATTTAATTAAATGAGTACACTTATAAAGATCAGTCTATTTAATAAATAGAGCGTACGTCTGAAACCGCATGTATGTACAGCTCATATACAAACAGTGGTCCTACGTTTCCGTATGAGCAAAAGATACTATAGTAGCAATTATTTGTGAGCGGAGAATTGAATGGGTTATGAAAAGCGAAATATGGACGTACAAATTATTCACACAGAAATATTATAAAGCATTTTCCATTACTAAATGAATCACCAAGCCAGCTCGTGACTCTGAGCGAAGAGAATCATAAAAATTAACAGGAACATGATACATGAAATGGGTCGTGACGGATCACTCTTTGAATTCGGTTTCATCAGAATTTACGTAAAACTATAATGAAATCATCACTCTTTTTAATTCCGCAGTGCTCGTAGGAGCACTCTTATAGAGAAACGTAAGTCGAAATGGAACTAACTTTCATTCTAAAATAACTTCTCACTTTTTTTTATTTCTTTATTTTGGCTTTGGGTTACAAGAACCATACAGCCAACAACGGTTATAAAGTGCCAAAGAAACATAATCGCAAAAAGGAGAATACCACAAAATTACGAAGTTAGCAGATAAACATAGTCTTAATGTAAAATGAAAACGTAATTACACAAACACCAGGCAGCCGACGGGAGTGATGTCAGTGGCAATGAAGCAGAATTACAAATAGCACTATACAGCAACATAATGTCAAACATACATATGCTCGTGTAGAAAAGACGAAGCATTAAAGGGCAAACACCGTACATCATACGGTAAGTACAAGAATAGCTGAAGAACAGAACTGAAAATAACATCATGTAACACAATACAACCTACGGCATGCACAACAGTGCCAGTAAAACAGTGACACAAAATCCACAAAAGAGCAATAATGAAAATTACTGCACGAATAGAGGCCCGTACGCAAATTAAAACACTGAAACTGGACTGATGCCATATGAAAATGAAACCCTCGGCAACTCAAAAACTGAATTTGGATGTCGGTGGCTTTCAGATAGTCCATGAGCAAGTTATATTTATCAAAACGGTGGAGCAGAACAGGAACACTGGTAGGGAGGTGGTAACCTCTCGCAACCAATTTCTTATACAAGTCCGACTGTGCAGTCGTGCATTTGGAACATTTCACTATGATGTACTGAAGACCCGCTACTGCCGTCGTGTCTTTATCACAACTTCCAGACATGATAATCTTCAACCGATATATGTGCGAGGGGCAACACCCGTGCCCCAGCCTCACGCGAATGATAGAAGACACAGGACGTCTACGAAGCTGCACCGAGGGGAACCATTGTCAAGAATAGATGTTCGGTTGCGTTGCCGCCAAGTAGCCACTCTTAGAGTGCTGAGAGACTTGCCATTCACAGCTCCATACGTCATAAGCAGCCTTCCTTATCGTCAATGTGAAATCCGTATGAGGGATTGGCGTTGGGCGAACTGCCCCTCTTCAATATGCCTCTTGGCAAGGTGGTTAGCGGTTTCATTATGAAGAGTAGCATAATATCCTTTAATCCAGAGTAACTGAACGGCAATGCCCAAGATTTCCGCGTCTTTTATGGCTGCAAAGACGTCCAGAATATACATGTTGGTCTGTTTATCAAACACGGGATGTTGCAATTTCTGCAGTACACTTTGAGAGTCCGTAAGTATCAGGATGAACATGAATGTCCGGGAACCACAATTCACTACTTACTTGATCATGTAGCAGTGACTGCTTACAGACAGCGACTAAACTTGGCAGGGGCTTACTGACGAGTCATCAAGTTGCTTTTATCAGGAATAGCAGGCTTTTCCTCCAGACACGAGCCAGGAAAGGAAATTCCCGATCTTTTCGCAGTAAAAATTTTCCAATCCTTTCAACGGCTGGCATTTTGAAGACAGCATCCCAAAGCTCGGGATCGAAATGGCCAATCGCAGGACCGCACTACTGGGAAATTCTGTTGTGTGTGTGACAGAGTATAGCGACGACCTGTCGACATCGGAACTGGCTTCGCTACTGGACACCTAAGGCAAGAGCTTTCATCTAAATTTGCCTAGTGGCATTAATTTCCTACTACACATATAGTCATACGAAGTGAATGATAATGTATCTTTGGGACAGTTGGTTACAGTTACACGTTGTCTTGTCAATCAACTGTAATGGAGATGAGAATGAAAACACGCAAATTTAGCTTTTTCAGCGTGATCTTCCTCCGTGGCATGGAATATATTAGCTTGAAAAATACGAGCAAATGCAGGCAGAGACAAGACACTCTGCCTACCTAGATAAAGCAAAATTACCAAAATTATGCGAAAAATGGATTGATTGGCACCTTTCATACTGAACTGTTTCACTTCTGTATATGGTGGCTTCAACTTGAATATCGCTCTTGACACGAGCAACTTCCTGCACAGCATATCGCATGCTTCCTCTAAAACTTTGAACGTTTCTAGTTCCTTAACTAAAGCTGATTGAAATTTGATTTAAACTCATTTGAGCAGTGTATCAGCTACATGATAGAAAAAAACCGATATTCTGCTTGAAAATACGTAACTCGTTGTTGTAATTCTATTAAACTATACTTATTGTTCCACGGAAAGAGTAGCTTTTCTTATGTATTCCTATCTGTAAAAATATTACTATTACTTGTTATTTTCTGAGTACAAAAGCGACACCTTATCTGATATATACAGGGTGATTTTTTCCACTGTGTACAAAATCCAGGGATTGATCGATTAGGGAAGATGGAACAAAAAAGGTCTAATGAACTTATATCCGGAAAAACTTAGTTTCTGTGCTAAGATACCATTTACTCAATCATATGTTGTTACAGAGACTGCAGTCCAATACGCGCTCTATCATGCAGCCACAGTTACAATGTGCATAGTTTCCGCATAGAGCGTGGTGCTGTTTCTCATACGTTATGCCCTAGCACCCTCTCCTGCCGTAGTCATTGGTAATGTTGTGTCCGATTCAATTCTCTTGCTGACTCACCTTGTAGTGGATGTGAGGATGATGTCTGGTTTGTAGGGCACTCAAATGCGCGGTCATCAGCGCCCCTACAAAGTCCCCATTTTTTTCACAGTCCAGTTTTTTTACGAAGTCCAGTCTAGCCACTGTCTCGAACGGTGATGATGAAATGATGAGGACGGCACAAACACGCAGTTCCCGGGCAGAGAAAATACCCAACCCAGACAGGAATCGAACCTGGGTCCCCACGATCCAGAGGCAGTAACGCTAGCGACTAGACCGCGAGCTTCGGACTGTAGTGGATGTGATACAGCGTTGTACACAACGGTTTCGTATTCAGATCGAGAGCTTGCCGACATGGTGTTGAATTACGGAAAGGCAAATGGCAATGGGTGGCGGGCAGCAAGGCTGTATCAGGGGTCCTATCCCCGGCGGCAACAACCACAGCATTCAATGTATGCAACACTTTCGCCGTTTGTCTGAAACAAGGTCGCATTAAGTGGATAGGTCGTGCAGGACGGGTTGCTTGGCCCGGCAGGTCTCCGGATATTAACGCCCTGGACTTCTACCTTCGGTGCGATCTCAAGGAGCTCATTTATGAGGTTGCAAGTCAGACTGTAGTACTACTACAGGAACTAAATTAAAAGGGCTACATAACTGTGCAGAATGAGATGCACGGAGTCTGCAATGTTGTGAGAGTGGTAAGACGTGGACCACGTCACTGTCTTCGCCCACTTGGAAATGATGTTGAACTTGTTCTAGGGTTGTGATGAATTTCGTGCCCCTTCGTGTCGTTGCATTCTGAGACCAATTAGTTTTTGTTGTTGTTTGTTTTGCACTTGTGATCCCTACTCTACTCCCTATGTCGAAAATAAAGCAGTTTCAGGCAAAACTTGACATTTTTTTATTACATTCAGGGTGTCCCACCTAACTTTACTGTTGTATCCTGCCCGGTCGTGGAATATGGGGTGCCTAGGAAACGTGCTTTCTCGGATCACTAAACAACGTTCAAACCGTATTATTGAATTTTATCACGAAATGAACGATGACAATACTTAACTTTCACAATACACAGAAGTGTTGCAAGCAAAGGGCGACGTGCAAATAAGAAATCTGTTCAGCAGATACAATTCATAAGTCGCTGATCTTGAAGTGCCTAATCTTGACGCTGCTGTAAAAGTGGGTCGCGACCATTCGGAGCGGCGAGTATGTCCTCTTCGCATAGAGACTGCTGCCGTCGCGTTATCGTCCTGGAAAGGGGTTCGGTAAGCTTGCAATTGGCTGACGTCTTCTTCACAGCCCTCTCTGCTCCCTCGTTTCCAAAAGACGTAGCAGCACTTGACTTTACGCCGTAACATTTACCAACACACACATTACGAAATCGAACAAAATGTGAAAAATGCAATTTGCCAGAGATCCACCTCTGTCACACAATGGGCAGGCATGCAAAATCCTTACAAGTAAACAAACATCACTTTTGATAAAAGTTATGTTTTTGTAGATAACATACATATGTTTTTAACTAAAACAAAATCTAGAAGTAGAATTAGTCATAACAGACTTGGTTTTTCTGCTCTTAATCTAATACCTTTTCATTACTAGCGCTTTGAATACTGCAAACGGCGTCACGGTTTCTGCCCTAATCCTTATTGTCGCAGTGCGGGTTGCCTGTACTATCCTAAAGATTGTTGAAGGCAACCCTTGCTCTCCGCATTACGGCAGAAACTGTGGCGCCGTTTCCATCCTTTAAAGTCTACGTATTTCAGAAAATAAAACGTTTAGAACAATGAAAACAATCTGCCGTCAGTGATTGTACTTCTAGTTTTCATTTCAGTAGGAAAAACATAGATGTGCCATTTAAAGTAACGTAATACTGAGTTGAAAGTGATGTTGTTTACATTTATGGATTGAGATTTCATGCCCATCGTGTAGCCCCCAGACATAGTTACATCCCTAGTCAATTGCATTTTTCGCTTTTTGTATCGTTTCGGAAATACACGACCGTGATGTGGCTGTTGGGTGGGACGCCCAGTGTGTGTATCGACGTCTGTTGCAGAGACTGGTAGTTGACCGTAACATTAATACGAAGACCTGCTGAAAAGTAAAGTCTCTGAACTTTTTACATGAAAACTCTTAAAGCTGTTTAGATAAAACAAATATTACTAACAATCTGTATCTTTATTCTTCATGTCTACATACTTGCTTCTCAATATAGTCACCCTAGAGAACACAATTCTCCCAATTTGAGATCAGTTTGTTGATACCATCACTGTAGACCGTTTGCCTTTGTTTAAGTAGCGACAACCACACTTCTGCTTTCGCCGCTTCATCACTATCAAAGTGAAGTCTTTGAAAGTGTTCTGTAAGTTCTGTAAACAGGCGAAAATCGTACGATGCTGAGTCGGGACTATACGACGGACAATCGATGACCGTGAACCCAATGTGTCGAGTTGTTGAAGTTGTGGCTGCGCTCGCATGTGGTCTAGCATTGTTATAATGAAGGAGAGAGTACTCCATGTGTGAAGAACTCGAATTCGAAATTAAATTGCAAAGGGCTGCAAATACGTGCGCATGAAGAATAAGGGTGTTGTATCGTAATGACGTTTATTTTATATAAAAAGCTTTAAGACTTTTCCAATAAAAACTTCGAAGAAATTACTTTTCAGCTTGCCCTTGTAAATGCAATGTGTTGTGTGCAAGTAGTACGAAAGATCCGTTATTGTTGTTTACGCCAATGGCGATATATCGCTGAAAAGAGTAATAAATGAACGATACGTAGGAGAAACCATTCGAACAACCATATAACACTAGATGCAAGAAAAACAGATATCAGCCTGAGAGCCATCACAAGAGTATTAAGGAAATGTGACTCAACCCGAAGAGAAGTGGCGTATGACCGATTCTTGTACGTTGTGTATTAGTCTGGGACACTTGCCAGATGCACGAGGGCCACATAAATGTCTCCAAGAGGGGAAAAAATTTAAAACCCTTCATATTTGGCATAACTGGTTGGGTGAGTTTGAACCCACGTTGTGCTGCAAGAACTAAATATGACGTAACTGAAGATACTTATAATTAGCTACTTAGTAAGCTTAATATCACCCCCCACCCCCTCCAAGAACCATGGACCTTGCCGTTGGTGGGGAGGCTTGTGTGCCTCAGCGATACAGATGGACCTACTGTAGGTCCGACCACAACGGAGGGGTATCTGTTGAGAGGCCAGACAAACGCGTGGTTCCTGAAGAGCGGCAGAAGCCTTTTCAGTAGTTGCAGGGCAACAGTATGGATGATTGACTGATTTGGCCTTGTAACACTAACCAAAACGGCCTTGCTGTGCTAGTACTGTGAACGGCTGAAAGCAAGGGGAAACTACACCCGTAATTTTTCCCGAGGGCATGCAGCTTTACTGTATGGTTAAATGATGATGGCGTCCTCTTGGGTAAAATATTACGGAGGTAAAATAGTCTCCCAATCGGATCTCCGTGGGGGACTACTCAAGAGGACGTCGTTATCAGGAGAAAGAAAACTGGCGATCTACGGATCGGAGCGTGGAATGTCAAATCCCTTAATCGGGCAGGTGGGTTAGAAAATTTAAAAAGGGAAATGGATAGGTTAAAGTTAGATATAGTGGGAATTAGTTAAGTTCGGTGGCAGGAGGAATAAGACTTTTGGTCAGATGAATACAGGGTTATAAACACAAAATCAAACAGAGGTAATGCAGGAGTAGGTTTAATAATGAATAAAAAGATAGGAGTGCGGTAAACTACTACAAACAGCATAGTGAACGCATTATTGCGGCCAAGATAGACATGAAGCCCATGCCTACTACAGTAGTACAAGTTTATATGCCAACTAGCTCTGCAGATGATGAAGAAATTGAAGAAATGTATAATCAGATAAAAGAAATTATTCAGGTACTGAAGGGAGACGAACATTTAATAGTCATGGGTAACTGGAATTCGAGAGTAGGAAAAAGCAGAGAAGGAAACATAGTAGCTGAATATGGATTGGGGTTAAGAAATGAAAGAGGAAGCCGTCTGGTAGAATTTTGCACAGAGCATAACTTAGTCATAGCTAACACTTGGTTCAAGAATCATAAAAGAAGGCTGTATACATGGAAGAATCCCGGAGATACTAAAAGATATCAGATAGATTATATAATGGTAAGACAGAGATTTAGGAACCAGGTTTTAAATTGTAAGACATTTCCAGGGGCAGATGTGGACTCTGGCCACAATCTATTGGTTATGAACTGTAGATTAAAACTGAAGAAACTGCAAAAAGGTGGGAATTTAAGGAGATGGGAGCTGGATAAACTGACTAAACCACAGGTTGTACAGAGTTTCAGGGAAAGCATAAGGGAACAGTTGACAGGAATGGGGGAGAGAAATACAGTAGAAGAAGAATGGGTAGTTCTGAGGGATGAAGTAGTGAAGGCGGCAGAGGATCAAATAGGTAAAAAGACGAGGGCTAGTAGAAATCGTTGGGTAACAGAAGAAATATTGAATTTAATTGATGAAAGGGGAAAATATAAAAATGCAATAAATGAAACAGGCAAAAAGGAGTACAAACGTCTCAAAAATGAGATCGACATGAAGTGCAAAATGGCTAAGCAGGGATGGCTAGAGGATAAATGTAAGGTCGTAGAGGCTTATCTCACTAGGGGCAAGATAGATACTGCCTACAGGAAAATTAAAAAGACCTTTGGAGAAAAGAGAGTCACTTGTATGAATATCATGAGCTCAGATGGAAACCCAGTTCTAAGCAAAGAAGGGAAAGCAGAAAGATGGAAGGAGTATATAGAGGGTCTATACAAGGGCGATGTACTTGAGGACAGTATTATGGAACTGAAAGAGGATGTAGATGAAGGTGAAATGGGAGATATGATACTGCGTGAAGAATGTGACAGAGCACTGAAAGACCTAAGCCGAAACAGGACCCAGGAAGTAGACAACATTCCATTAGAACTACTAATAGCCTTGGGAGAGCCAGCCCTGACAAAACTCTACATCTGGTGAGCAAAATGTATGAGACAGGCGAAATATCCTCAGACTTCAAGAAGAATATAGTAATTCCAATCCCAATGCAAGCAGGTGTTGACAGATGTGAAAATTACCAAACTATCAGTTTAATAAGTCACAGCTGTAAAATACTAACGCGAAGTCTTTACAGACGAATGGAAAAACTGGTAGAAGCCGATCTCGGGGACGGTCAGTTTGGATTCCATACAAATGTTGGAACACGCGAGGCAATACTGACTCTACGACTTATCTTAGAAAATAGATTAAGGAAACTCAACCTACGTTTCTAGCATTTGTAGACTTAGAGTAATCTTTTGGCAATGTTGACTGGAATACTCCCTTTCATATTCTGAAGGTGGCAGGGGTAATATACAGGGAGCGAAAGGCTATTTACAATTTGTACAGAAACCAGTTGGCAGTTGCAAGAGTCGAGGGGCACGAAAGGGGAGCAGTGGTTGGGAAGGCAGTGAGACAGGGTTGTAGCCTCTCCCGGATGTTATTCAATCTGTATATTGAGCAAGCAGTAAAGGAAACAAAAGAAAAATTTGGTGTTGGTATTAAAATCAAAGGAGGAGAAATAAATACTTTGAGGCTCGCCGATGACATTGTAATTATGTCAGAGAAGGCAAAGCGCCTGGCAGAGCAGCTGAACAGAATGAACAATGTCTTTAAAGGAGGATGTAAAATGAACACCAACAAATGCAAAGCGAGGATAATGGAATGTAGTCGAATGAAATCGGGTGATGCTGAGGGATTTAGATTAGGAAATGGGACGCTTAAAGTAGTAAATGAGTTTAGCCATTTGGGGTGCAAAATAACTGGTGATGGTCGAAGTAGGGAGGATATAAAATGTAGACTGGCAACGGCAAGGAAAGCTTTTCTGAAGAAGAGGAATTTGTTAACATCGAATATAGGTTTAAGCGTCAGGAAGTCGTTTCTGAAAGTATTTGTATGGAGTGTAGCCATGTATGGGAGGGAAACATGGACGATAAATAGTTTGGACAAGAAGAGAATAGAAGCTTTTGAAATGTGGTGCTACAGAAGAATGCTGAAGATTAGACGGGTAGGTCACATAACTAATGCGGAGGTATTAAATACAATTGCGGAGGAGTTTGTGGTACAACTTGACTAGAAGAAGGGATCGGTTGGTAGGACATGTTCTGAGGCATCAAGGGATCACAAATTTAGCATTGGAGGGCAGCGTGGAGGGTAAAAATCGTAGAGGGAGACCAAGAGATGAATACGCTAAGCAGATTCAGAAGGACGTAGGTTGCAGTAAGTACTGGGAGATGAAGAAGCTTGCACAGGATAGAGTACCATGGAGAGCAGCATCAAACCAGTCTCAGGACTGAAGACCACAACAACAACAACAACAACAATAATCTTAAGATAGATGATTTTGGAACGTATACGGTAATTACATTTCAGTGCATTCACATACATATCTTTGTGTTATTAATGTGGGTATGGACACCACTTCGTGATTTATTAGTTTGAAATTACATCTCATACGAATGGATCCAGTGTATCCAACGAGTTTGCAATAAAGCCAGTAAACATCAATAAAAATAATTTTATCTTACTCATAGAATATTAGGAAGAAATTTAAAACTAAAAATCTTACATACATAAACATACGGAATGATACAGAAAATCGTGCTTTATCTCAACAAAAATGCCACATTAACATCCCTTACGGGGAAGTAACAGGGAATAATACGCTTATTCAACTTTTATGCCATCTACAACACTTCCTTAGCCTTTGAAACTTCACATTTGCACTACATTCATGATACTTTTTTAGTGTTGAATGGAATAACCGAAGTTGAATATAATGTGTCTTGAATACTAATTTTTTTTTAGGACGATAAGGTAAAATGTAGCACAGGGCTAGTATACGACTAGATGAGAGTGACAAACCTCCGGAAACCATCCTCAGACTTTCTAGTTGAATAAAATTTTAGCACCGTAGGACTGCACCAAGATAATCTTCGTGTATCCAGTATTGTGCAGCATGCCAACTGCAATGCAGGATTCGTAGCCCCTAGACTTTGAGAAGGTCCCAATCTTGGTGAAAACATTTTCTCGACAATTATACACTTCTTCCATCTCTTCTAAAGCAGAAAATGGCTTTTTTTCGACTAATGAGTTTCAGATGTAGTGTGTATGTAAACACATACAGAATAACATGGCTGTATTCTACTGCAATAGCTCTGTGTTGTAAAAGTGGATGCAGAAGCCATAATGGAGTTTCTTTTTTCATAGAGAAATGGCAGACTGCTGTCGTGATTCCGCTGAAAATCACTTTATACGGATAAGGGACGGATGATTGGCACGGACACTGCTGACATGGTTACACGTTGGCAATCGACCATGAAATCCGTGCATTGGGTTGTGAGGTCCAAAGACAGAAACACTAGACTTGCCGTTATACTTTGCCCTAAAATTCGGGCTACCAATTTCAAACAAAATAGAGCCAAGTGGGACTAGAAATATTTAATTACAGTCATTATAAAAACAATCGAGTAAATACACTTCAATATGGTACCATGATAGCAGGTAATTGTTCGGTCTTCTAAATTACACAGTCTTCTGCCAAAGATAATCTCATGTCAAAATAAATCACAAGTTCTTTATTAAATGAAACACACTGGGACGAAAAGTGAAACAAATACCAGTAATTTCGGTCACTTCAATTAGCACTATTTAAAAATAACAATAATCAGTAGTTGAGTAATAATATTTCACATTTGAACACGCTTTTTCAAGAACGTTATTTTTCTCGTAAATAATTTCGTGAAACTCTTCCCGGGATAATATGAAACTTTACAACAACTTTATCTTTGTGAAAGACTTTGACTCTAAGCACTATGGAACTTAACATCTGAGGCCATCAGTCCCCTAGACTTAGAACTACTTAAACCTAACTAACCTAAGCACATCACACTCATCCATGCCCGAGGCAGAATTCGAACCTGTGACCGTAGCAGCAGCGCGGTTCCTGACTGGAGCGCCTACAACCGCTAGGCCACAGCGGCCTGCTATCTTTCTGAAAGCTTCGGTTTGAAATTTATTGCGTTCCTTTGCCCATTCGGCATTTATGAGTGAGAAAACCCTTTCCACTGTGGCAATATTACCTGGAATTCCAGAGTAATATTCAGCCAATTGCAACAATTACGAATACAATTCTTCATTAAAGTGTAATTTGAGATAAGCTATCCGCCTTTATGGAGCTAACAGGGTTTCTTTCATGAATTTCGTGAAATTTTGCCACTGATCAAAGAATTTCCTCTCATTCAACTTCAATTCCTTTTTTTAGAACAGTAATGGTTCGTCTGTACACAGCATATATCTTACAGTGTATTTTCTTATTCCTCCTTACTCTTATTCCTCCGCTTACGTCACTAGCTCGAAACAGGCATTAGCTGTGAACTGATACATCGTTGCTAAAAGGCCTAACAACATCCTGACAACCCGGATTGCATACACTCTCAGGTGACGAAAGTGATGGGACACCTCCTAATATCGCGTTGGTCCTCCTTTTACCTCGCATAATGCAGTAGCTCGCTGTGGAATGGACTAAACAAGTCATCAGAAGTCCCCTGAGGAGTATTACGCCATTTTATCTGTATAGCTGTTCTGGGTACAGGATTTTGTGCACGATTATGCCCTACAAGTATTGCATTGGACTCATGTCGGTCGACCTGTATGGCTAAATCATTCGCTCGAATTGTCCAGGATGTTCCTCAAAACAGTCGCGAACAACTGTGACCCTATGACACGGTGCAATGTCATCCACAAAAATTCTATCGTTCTTTGGGAATATGAAGTCTACGAATGACTGCAGATGGTCTCCAGGTAGCCGAACATAATCATTTAAACTCAATTATCGGCTCCGTTTGACCAAGGCGCCCATTCCATTAAATGTGAACTCAGTCCACACCGTTATGGAGCCACCACCAGCCTGCACAACGCCTTGTTAACGACTTGGGTCCATGATTTCGTGGGGTCTGCGCCACACCAGAACCCTACCACCACCTCCTACCAACTGAAATCAGGACTCATCTGTCCAGTCGTCTGTGGTCCAACTGATGCAGTCACGAGCTCTGGAGACGCGCTGCAGGCGATGTCTTGTTGTTAGCGAAGGCCCACGGACGCCAAAGTTCATCGCACTATCCTAAAGGATGCGTTCGTCATACGTCCCACACTGATTTCTGCGGTTATTTCATGCCGTGTTGCTTCTCTGTTAGCACTGACCACACTACGCAAATGTCGATCCTACGATCAAACTCTGTTAGTTCCCATCGTGCAGCCGGAAGTTCGTCAGAAACCGTTTCACATGAATCACATGAGTACAAATGATAGCTGCGCTAACTCACTTACTTTTGATACCTTGTGTACTCAATACCACCGCCATCTGTAAATGTGCGTATTGCTCTCCCGTAACTTTTGTCCTGTCAGTGCATTTACAAAGACACGACCGTAGAAAGCCGGAAGTGTTCAGCTAAGGCTGGACACCGAACCATCGTATCAGTGCGTTGGCTCCTTTCTGCAGCTTTGTAAGGGCGAACAAATAAACGACACAAAAGAGATGAGAAACTTCTTAATTAAATTTTACTTACTTGGACTGAAATAACTGAGAAGGTGAAACTTCTTAATTTATTTAAATTGTCTGCTTATATGTTGTTGTTGTTATGATCTTCAGTCCAGAGACTGGTTTCATGAAGCTCTCCATGCCACTCTACCCTGTGCAACCCTCTTCATCTCCCAATATCTACTGCTACCTACGTCCTTCTGAATCTGCTTAGTGTATTCATCTCTTGGTCTCCCTCTACGATTTTTACCCTCCACGCTGCCCTCCAGTGCTAATTTTGTGATCCCTTGATGCCTCAGAACATGTCCTACCAACCGATCCCTTCTTCTAGTCAAGTTGTGCCACAAATTTCTCTTCTCCCCAATTCTATTCAATAGCTCCTCATTAGTTATGTGATCTACCCATCTAATCTTCAGCATTCGTTTGTAGCACCACACTTCGAAAGCTTCTATTCTCTTCTTGTCCAAACTATTTATCGTCCACGTTTCACTTCCATACATCGCAACACTCCATACAAAAACTTTCAGAAACGACTTCCTGATACTTAAATCTATACTCGATGTTAACAAATTTCTCTTTTTTAAAAAAGTTTTCCTTCCCATTGCTAGTCCACACTTTATATCCTCTCTACTTCGACCACAATCAGTTATTTTGCTCCCCAAATGGCAAAACTCATTTACTACTTTAAGCGTCTCATTTCCTAATCTAATTCCCTCAGCCTCACCCGACTTAATTCGAATACATTCCATTTTCCTCGTTTTGCTTTTGTTGGTGTTCATCTTATATCCTCCTTTCAAGACACTGTTCATTCTGTTCAGCTGCTCTGCCAGGCCCTTTACCGTCTCTGACATAATTACAATGTCACCGGCGAGCCTCAAAGTATTTATTTCTCCTCCATGGATTTTAATTGATACTCCGAATTTTTCTTTTGTTTCCTTATTGTTTGCTTAATACACAGACTGAATAACACCGGGGAAAGTCTACAACCCTGTCACATTCCCCGAACCGACCAGAGAGTCTCTTACAGATTGCCACAGCGCAGTCAGAGATTTAATACAGAGCGCTACATAGCGCTGCCAACATACAATCACATAAACAGAATACTCACAGATGAAAGAGATTATTTTTGTACGTCTCTTTAAGGGTTCACATCTATCTTGAGTACAGGTCAGCGACGAAACCGCAGCGGCACCAAGGAATCGACGTAACATAGCGAGAATAGCGCAGTGTGGCAACACAGAAAACCCAAGCTATTGTGGTAATTGATAAGGCTAACGTGTTTTTCGTCACGGACGGAAATGTTAAATCTGCGGATTTATGGGGTAGCAGAAAATGATTGCTAGGAATTAGAACAATCAGCAATGGATAAGAAATCTGTATCTGCACTCTAGTAGTTGAAAGGTGCTCCCGTTGCAGACGCTTATGACCAAACTGGGTTAAAAGGACAGGTAGAGAAAATTCAGCGAAGGTGTGCAAGTCTTCACAGAGGTTCGTTTAGAAGCGCGGAGGGAGTTACAGAGATGCTCACCAAATTGCACTGTCAGACGCTACAAGAGAGGCGTTGCGAGTCACAGACGTCTAAATTAGGAGAGATTACAATCCAAGACGAGTCACACTACGTATTTCCTTCTCCCAAATGCGCCTCACGGAATGACCATGACGGAAAAAAGCATGATGAATTGAAGCACTTACGGAGAACTCGCTAGTCGCAGATGTAATAGGAAAGTGATGCCAGAGGGAGCGCTTGACACACACATTATAGACGGTTGGCGGGGTATGGGTATAGGTATAGATGCAGATGCAGAAGTGGCCTCAAAAAATGGTAGAGCAGCCCTTGAGTTTCCTGCTCTTAACACTAGAAGTGTACACGAATGCCATCCTGACACTGCATTTTTTTTGTTTAGTACTGTGCATGCGCCGCTGTATGTACACAGTCCCCTGCCACAAATGCAAATTCAGCATTGAGTGAGTCCTGGAAGGACGGAGTTCGAAGTTGTGAAATATTGTTGTTTAATTAATTTGACAGAAATACTTTTAAGGATCATTGTTATCCTGGAGTACATACACATTGTGTAACTGTTTTGCGGCTGAGCGTTAGGTTAATTCATGTAAAGATGGCACGTAGGAATGACTTTTACTAACGGATGCTACACGGTAAGCACGGTTAGAAGAACTCAGTCGTGAAACTGATGTATGTGACTTTCGTGATGAAAGTTATCCGGAAGTTGATGTTCATGCAGCAGTTATGGACAATGGCCAAAGTAGTCAGTCTGTCAGATCTGCAGACAGCGATTAAGAAAATACACTCACAAACGATAAATATGGTCATTGTTGAAACACAGCTGTTCCTAAAAGAAGAAACCTATAAGTTGCCGAATACGTTGTTCCCCACATTCTAACAGTGTAGAAATAAATAACGGACATATTTATGAATAACTAAGAACACTCAAAATACGAGTCAAATGAAAATCTTAAATTTGTAGTAACGAATCGAAATTTCGCGCCGTTATCCCTTAAGCTGGTAAGCGTGCTACAAACAGCGTGCAGAATGGCCTGTAGGTGGCAGCATAGTGCTGATGCACACATACCGTCGCAGTATCAGTATAAAGATGGCCGCCCCACTTGCGACTTGTACCGGGGAAGAACAGCGTTCTGTTATTCGGTTTTTGCGTAGTGAAGATGTGAAACCTACTGAAATTAACCGACGAATGAAGGTTCAGTTCGGTGATGTATGTTTGTCACAGCAGCAAGTCTACGAATGGAGTAGGAAGTTCGCAAATGGTGTGACCTCAGTGGAAGATGATCCTCGTCCAGGTCAGGCACAACGAGTTGTGACGCCACAGAACATTGCAGCAGTTGAAGCCATAGTGAAGGAAAACCGCAGAGTGACACTGAATGACATAGCAGCACGTTTACAGATTAGTCATGGGTCAGCACCCCATATTGTGCATGATGTGCTCCAGTTTCATAAAGTATCTGCAAGATGGGTGCCACGGCAGCTGACTCCTGAAATGAGAGAACGACGTGTTGATGCTTGTGAAGAACTTCTTCGGCGCTTTGAACGAGAAGGTGATGGCTTCCTTGCAAGAATCGTTACTGAGGACGAAACCTAGGTTCACTTCCACCAACCGGAAACGAAGACAGTGAGCAAGGAATGGCGCCATTCCTCATCACCAAAACCAAAGAAGTTCCGTATAGGACCATCAGCAGAGAAGGATATGCTGACTCTCTTTTGGGACGAAAAAAGGCGTCATTTTGGAACATAAAATGCCTAATGGGACCACTGTCACCAGTACATCACGCACAGATCTCCTAAAAAATCATTTGCGGCCTGCAATCAAATCAAAGCGACGTGAATTGCTGTCAGCAGGTGTCCTTTTGCAACATGACAATGTAAGGCCCCACAATGCCCGTACAACAGTTCCAACAATCACAGACCTGCATTTTGAGTGTCTTCCTCATCCACCATACTCATAAGACCTTGCTCTAAGTGATTTCCATATGTTTGGACCACTTAAAGTCGCAATGGGAGGAAAGAAGTTCCGTTCTGATGAAGAGGTACGCCACACGGTGCATGAGTGGTTGCGCGGACTACCGAAAGAATTTTTTTCTAAAGGAATTTATGCACTTTGTAAGCGCTAGAGGACTTGTATTGAGCGTGGGGGAGATTATGTTGAAAAGTGATACAGCTTTGTACCACTTCTGTACAATAAATAATATTTTATAAAATATTTAAGGTTTTCATTTCACTCACCCTCGTATTTGTGTAACATGTGAATTTATTAAATTAATTGCATTTTCATCTAATTAAACTGCAAATAAAGTTTTAGAGAGGTATCACTTTCAAGCTGTCTCATTGAAAAGTTTCCATGCGAGTTTTTACTTAAATCTCGAATTTTCGATGCATTAATAGTGCATGAGAGAGGTGAAATAAAATGAGTACAGTACATGAGAGTCCAGTTCCATAAGAGAATTTTCTACTTTCAGTCAGATTCTCAAACAAATAACTGCTGGTCGCTAGCACTGTTTCTACCATTAAGCAAGACTAACAGCCCTCCGTGTGGGGTGACAAAAGTTTTAGGGGCGGCAAAGGGCGGAAAAAATTAATTTCTAATCAAGCAGCGAAAAAACTGAGCAAGTGAACTGAACAAGTGAGAGAGACGAAAAATTAAAATACCGAATTGTTTTCAAAAGCATACTGATCAGTTGCTTAATAATTTTCTACATACTATCGTGAAAGTAAATACACTGGCTCTACCTACCTAACTAAAGCAGAAGCTACTGAGTACAATGCGGAAAGAAACATGACCCAATTCATATCTGTGGAATGCTAGAGCAGGGGACGTGCGCTGGCTTGTCAAAGATTAGAAATAATCTATGAATCGTCTCATGATTTCCCAATAAAAGTATGATAAATGAAAGTGATATTTTTCGTGTGAAATATTTATAAAAGAAAAATAAAGTATTACCATTCAGAGTATTAATTCTTTTTTTAGTGTTACTTATAGGGGAGAGCATATGAAAACAGAGCACCATTTTGATTTGTTACCGTAATTTCTGTGTAATTCTGTACAAGAAAAAAATCTGAAGCAAAAAATTTATTGTGCAGCAGAAGGAATATTTCAAGTCCAATAGCTTCGCTTGAAGAAACAGTTTAATGAAAAAAATGCACTTAGAAAAGCTTTTTAAATTTTTTAAGCAACTCAATGGGCTCCAAGCAGTCTCCCATCCCTAATTTAGGGCCATTGACTCCAGGGAAAGGAAAGAGCCAGAGCCTTTAGGCAAGCACAACATCCATGCCTCCGAACCAGGCCCATCTAGATCGAATGAAAAGAGTCCAGACGCCACTGGCGCAGCTAGTACAAGTTGTAGATCTCTCAATACAAAACACAAACAAGGCGCAATTTATTTATATAATTGCAAGCAAGTGGATGCTGAAAAAGATGAGATTATTCCTCATTCTAAAATTATTTCAATTAAAACAGAAACGAAATAACACCACGATTATCCAGATGACCTAGTTTGATACTCCAGCATATCTCCCATCAGTATAGCACAATTTCTATATTCAAGGAAAAATTCATTCGCACCAGAAACTAGTTCCGCACGTTTATTTATTTTCGTGTAATTAAATAAAATGCCAAATGTGGTAGCACTGGCACTCTCAGTTGAGTTCCAGTTTATAATGTTCGTCGCATTGTTTCAATTTCAAATATTTTCGGTAAGTTCAAAAACTGAGGACAAAAACTAAGAACCTGGACATTTGTTGTTGAATCAGTTTTAAAGGCACAAAGCATCAAAATTGATGACTGTCCGCAGATAATGAGGACGTATGGTCAGCTTAGTTTAATGATTACAAATATAATAGATCTGCATCATTGTGCCACTGGATTTTGGTGTCGGGGAGACCCATGGTAGTGAAAAAGAGATAGCGTCACTTTTCAATTCTCGCCTAGGGCGGCAAAACACCTAGCAACAACCCTATTAGGGCCGCTATAACCCTGGTGTACACTTCGTGTGACAGTTTCAGTGGTATTTGCTGCTAGGGTTAAACGAAAATATTTTAAATTTAGTATGTGCCTCCAATTCTGATCAGTCTCTGTTTGCATCTGGTCGCATTACGACGATTTGCAAGCTCGGTCGGTCTCCCGTTTGGTGCGGAAAGTTTGAAGGCCGTGCGTGTGCAGCAGTGGTTCGCCAACACGCTGTAACTTGCGGTGTACGGCGTTGCGGTCGACAGCATCGCGTGCGGGAACAGGTAGGCAAGGCAGGCAACAGCTGGTCGCAGCAGAGTGGCGACATATGGGCTCCGGCTACAGAGAAGGGCGAGCCGCCTCTCCCACTGTGCGGGCAGCAGGTAAAACGGGATTTACTGGCGCGTGGCCGCGCCGCCAATGCTCCGCCGTAAATAGTTAAAACTTCGTCACAACGGTACAGCCCGAAAGGAACATTCGTTGCTATTAACAATACTGTGTGTTTCAGAAACGGGCTTTTCTCTAGCATGAATTTCGTTAAATACCTCAGGGACCCCCCCCCCCCCCCCCCCCATGAACCATGGACCTTGCAGTTGGTGGGGAGGCTTGCGTGCCTCAGCGATACAGATAGCCGTACCGTAGGTGCAACCACAACGGAGGGGTATCTGTTGAGAGGCCAGACAAACGTGTGGTTCCTGAAGAGGGGCAGCAGCCTTTTCAGTAGTTGCAAGGGCAACAGTCTGGATGATTGACTGATCTGGCCTTGTAACAATAACCAAAACGGCCTTGCTGTGCTGGTACTGCGAACGGCTGAAAGCAAGGGGAAACTACAGCCGTAATTTTTCCCGAGGGCATGCAGCTTTACTGTATGATTACATGATGATGGCGTCCTCTTGGGTAAAATATTCCGGAGGTAAAATAGTCCCCATTCGGATCTCCGGGCGGGGACTACTCAAGAGGATGTCGTTATCAGGAGAAAGAAAACTGGCGTTCTACGGATCGGAGCGTGGAATGTCAGATCCCTTAATCGGGCAGGTAGGTTAGAAAATTTAAAAAGGGAAATGGATAGGTTGAAGTTAGATATAGTGGGAATTAGTGAAGTTCGGTGGCAGGAGGAACAAGACTTCTGGTCAGGTGACTACAGGGTTATAAACACAAAATCAAATAGGGGTAATGCAGGAGTAGGTTTAATAATGAATAGGAAAATAGGAATGCGGGTAAGCTACTACAAACAGCATAGTGAACGCATTATTGTGGCCAAGATAGATACGAAGCCCACACCTACTACAGTAGTACAAGTTTATATGCCAACTAGCTCTGCAGATGACGAAGAAATTGAAGAAATGTATGATGAAATAAAAGAAATTATTCAGATACTGAAGGGAGACGAAAATTTAATAGTCGTTGGTGACTGGAATTCGAGTGTAGGAAAAGGGAGAGAAGGAAACATAGTAGGTGAATATAGATTGGGGGACAGAAATGAAAGAGGAAGCCGCCTGGTCGAATTTTGCACAGAGCACAACATAATCATAACTAACACTTGGTTTATGAATCATGAAAGAAGGTTGTATACATGGAAGAACCCTGGAGATACTAAAAAGTATCAGATAGATTATATAATGGTAAGACAGAGATTTAGGAACCAGGTTTTAAATTGTAAGACATTTCCAGGGGCAGATGTGGACTCTGACCACAATCTATTGGTTATGACCTGTAGATTAAAACTGAAGAAACTGCAAAAAGGTGGGAATTTAAGGAGATGCGACCTGGATAAACTAAAAGAACCAGAGGTTGTACAGAGATTCAGGGAGAGCATAAGGGAGCAATTGACAGGAATGGGGGAAATAAATACAGTAGAAGAAGAATGGGTAGCTTTGAGGGATGAAGTAGTGAAGGCAGCAGAGGATCAAGTAGGTAAAAAGACGAGGGCTAGTAGAAATCCTTGGGTAACAGAAGAAATATTGAATTTAATTGATGAAAGGAGAAAATATAAAAATGCTGTAAGTGAAACAGGCAAAAAGGAATACAAACGTCTCAAAAATGAGATCGACAGGAAGTGCAAAATGGCTAAGCAGGGATGGCTAGAGGACAAATGTAAGGATGTAGAGGCCTATCTCACTAGGGGTAAGATAGATACCGCCTACAGGAAAATTAAAGAGACCTTTGGAGATAAGAGAACGACTTGTATGAATATCAAGAGCTCAGATGGAAACCCAGTTCTAAGCAAAGAAGGGAAAGCAGAAAGGTGGAAGGAGTATATAGAGGGTCTATACAAGGGCGATGTACTTGAGGACAATATCATGGAAATGGAAGAGGATGTAGATGAAGATGAAATGGGAGATATGATACTGCGTGAAGAGTTTGACAGAGCACTGAAAGACCTGAGTCGAAACAAGGCCCCCGGATTAGACAATATTCCATTGGAACTACTGACGGCCGTGGGAGAGCCAGTCCTGACAAAACTCTACCATCTGGTGAGCAAGATGTATGAAACAGGCGAAATACCCTCAGACTTCAAGAAGAATATAATAATTCCAATCCCAAAGAAAGCAGGTGTTGACAGATGTGAAAATTACCGAACTATCAGCTTAATAAGTCACAGCTGCAAAATACTAACACAAATTCTTTACAGACGAATGGAAAAACTAGTAGAAGCCAACCTCGGGGAAGATCAGTTTGGATTCCGTAGAAACACTGGAACACGTGAGGCAATACTGACCTTACGACTTATCTTAGAAGAAAGATTAAGGAAAGGCAAACCTACGTTTCTAGCATTTGTAGACTTAGAGAAAGCTTTTGACAATTTTGACTGGAATACTCTCTTTCAAATTCTAAAGGTGGCAGGGGTAAAATACAGGGAGCGAAAGGCTATTTACAATTTGTACAGAAACCAGATGGCAGTTATAAGAGTCGAGGGACATGAAAGGGAAGCAGTGGTTGGGAAGGGAGTGAGACAGGGCTGTAGCCTCTCCCCGATGTTGTTCAATCTGTATATTGAGTAAGCAGTAAAGGAAACAAAAGAAAAATTCGGAGTAGGTATTAAAATTCATGGAGAAGAAATAAAAACTTTGAGGTTCGCCGATGACATTGTAATTCTGTCAGAGACAGGAAAGGACTTGGAAGAGCAGTTGAATGGAATGGACAGTGTCTTGAAAGGAGGATATAAGATGAACATCAACAAAAGCAAAACAAGGATAATGGAATGTAGTCTAATTAAGTCGGGTGAGGCTGAGGGAATTAGATTAGGAAATGAGGCACTTAAAGCAGTAAAGGAGTTTTGCTATTTGGGGAGCAAAATAACTGATGATGGTCGAAGTAGAGAGGAAATAAAATGTAGGCTGGCAATGGCAAGGAAAGCGTTTCTGAAGAAGAGAAATTTGTTAACATCCAGTATAGATTTAAGTGTCAGGAAGTCATTTCTGAAAGTATTCGTATGGAGTGTAGCCATGTATGGAAGTGAAACATGGACGATAAATAGTTTGGACAACAAGAGAATAGAAGCTTTCGAAATGTGGTGCTACAGAAGAATGCTGAAGATTAGATGGGTAGATCACATAACTAATGAGGAAGTATTGAATAGGATTGGGGACAAGAGAAGTTTGTGGCACAACTTGACCAGAAGAAGGGATCGGATGGTAGGACATGTTCTGAGGCATCAAGGGATCACCAATTTAGTATTGGAGGGCAGCGTGGAGGGTAAAAATCGTAGAGGGAGACCAAGAGATGAATACACTAAGCAGATTCAGAAGGATGTAGGTTGCAGTAGGTACTGGGAGATGAAAAAGCTTGCACAGGATAGAGTAGCATGGAGAGCTGCATCAAACCAGTCTCAGGACTGATGACCACAACAACAACAACAACAACCTCAGGGACATGGGCTGTACCAACTCTAAAAGTGTCATTTATTTACCCTTTCGTAGTATTAGTCTAATGCAAGGTTTATGGCACAGAAATATCTGCTGAATGCTGAAAGTAGGAGTGCAAATTGGGGAGGATTATATCGTTACTCTGGATCATGTCAGTGCTGCCTGACCACGACATTATTACTCTTGGCCTCCCGATGCCGTTGTCGGAAACACCCGGCAGATTTAAACAAGTACGGAGACGACTAAAGAAAAGCCTTATCGCAATGTGAATGATTTCAAGACAGTTGTGCATATACAGTATAATCAAGTCATTCGGCGTGCCTTTGTCAAATATAACGAAAAAAGCTCACTATAAGCCGGCCGAAGCGTCCTCACTCCCAGACGCAATTATACTGTGGTCCAGTAATAGATTGGTCCAAAAATGGTCCAAATGGCTCTGAGCACTATGGGACTTAACAGCTGAGGTCATCAGTCGCCTTGAACTTAGAACTACTTAAACCTAACTAACGACATTACACACATCCATGCCCGAGGCAGGATTCGAACCTGCGACAGCAGGGGTTACGCGGTTCCAGACTGAAGCGCCTAGAACCGCTCGGCCACACCGGCCGGCACTAATATATTGTGTTCCACTAATAGAGCGCACAATCACTGTAACATGTACAGTAGGTCTGAACCTGCAGTGATGTTAGTTGCAGTTAAGAGGCAAAAAGAGACGGAGGAAGAAACAATATAGCTTCCAGTTTCACGTAACTTTTAAACAGAATTAAGTTGTGCAATTCGCCAAAACTCCAGCAGTACCACGCGCTTCGTACGGAACCAGACGGTAAGCATGTCCCCCAAAAAAATGTTCAAATGTGTGTGAAATTTAATGGCACTTAACTGCTAAGGTCATCAGTCCCTAAGCTTACACACTGCTTAACCTAAATTATCCTAAGGAAAAACACACACACCCATGCCCGAGGGAGGACTCGAACCTCCGCCGGGACCAGCCGCCCGGTTCATGACCGCAGCGACTGAGACCGCTTGGCTAATCCCGCGCAGGCATGCCCCCGTAAAATATTGACTGGCAATGGCAAGGAAAGCGTTTCTGAATAAGAGAAAATTGTTAACATCGAGCATAGATTCGTCACGAAGTCGTTTCTAAAAGTATTTTATGGAGTGTAGCCATGTATGGAAGTGAAACGTGGACGATAAATAGTTTAGACAAGAAGAGAATAGAAGCTTTCGAAATGTGGTGCTACAGAAGAATGCTGAAGATTAGATGGGTAAGTCACATAACTAATGAGGAGGTATTGAATAGAATTGAGGAGAAGAGAAATTTGTGGAACAACTTGACTAGAAGAAGGGATCGGTTGGTGGGACATGTTCTGAGGCATTAACTGATCGCCAATTTAGTATTGGAAGGCAGCATGGAGGGTAAAAATCGCAGAGGATGACCAAGAGATGAATACACTAAGCAGATTCAGAAGGATGTCGGTTGCAGTAGGTAGTGGTAAATGAAGAAGCTTGCACGGTGTAGAGTAGCATGGAGAGCTGCATCAAACCAGTCCCAGTACTGAAGACCACAACAACAATAACAATGAAAATTCCTAACTTAAACACAGTGTAATTTTTCTGCGCGAGGTACGTTTGGTTCTAAGGCGTACTGCAGTGATTCCGTCGTATAGTTAAATACTGAAGCCATTAAATGTGTTACAGTCAATCTTCTGGAAACTCTGAATTCCTCCCATATTAGAATCCGAGGAATACGTTTCAGTAATCGAACTGTCATCGACCACGTCGATAACGTGTCGGTCAACAACAGAATCCACGAAGCCACCCAAGCGCCACACATCTTTCATGACTTGTCGTTCTGTATCCCACCGGCGTTCAGCAGTGACGTGTGACAAATGCTCCGTGCGTTGGTTCCAGTACGTCTGGCAGGTTAAATGTCTCGTTGTTTCTCACGGTAAATCCTTTAACTTGTCTCCAGATCAGTTCTGTTGGAAACATATTGCAGTGGTGCTTGGCAACTGTAAAACTGCAACAATTTTATTGTGTTCTCGATGCCGTGAAAATTATTGTTTTCCAATAACTCTACGACGCTTATCAATCTGGCTGGTATGAGACAACGTCTGTGGTATATGACAGTGTACACAGAACAAATAAGGAATGTTCAATATTTCATTTTAATTGTAAAAATTTAATTTGTCTCGTTTTATCAATTTAAACAATATTTGATAATCAGTAATTTATATTTGCAGTGAAAACTGGAATTCTGCGTGCAGTATGTAACGAGAAACCAGAATACACGCACTTTTATGTAAAATTCTGATTAGATATGTGTTAATTAGCACATAACTATTTGACAAACTTTATACTTAAAAGATGTAGGTACTGGAGTCTGAACGGAAAAAAGACCAAAGTTAGACTTGAACCAATAAGCTATATACTATATCAGATTGCAATGTTATTGACATCTTTACCTGACCAAAAAACTGAGTTGTGACGTGGAGGGCAGGAATCGTAACCCGAGGTCTGCCGTGACATTTCAAATGGTTCAAATGGCTCTGAGCACTATGGGACTCAACTGCTGTGGTCATCAGTCCCCTAGAACTTAGAACTACTTAAACCTAACTATCCTAAGGACATCACACACATCCATGCCCGAGGCAGGATTCGAACCTGCGACCGTAGCAGTCGCACTGTTCCGGACTGCACGCCTAGAACCGCGAGACCACCGCGGCCGGCATGCCGTGACATTTCCAAACCATTCCATCCCTGCCCCTCAGCTATGACGGATGCGACAGGAAGCGGTTTAGATCAAGGTAACAGAGACAATGCCTTTATATACAGGGTGGCGCAGGTGAAAGGGAAATTTTGAACGTTACAGTTGGCAGCACTGTAGCGCCGGCAAATGTTCGAAACTTTGCTCAATTGATGTGAACGCATTGCCATTTAGTAGTCATGGAGAATTGGACTGGTGCGGAACGTGCAGTAGCTGTGAGAGCGTTTTACAAAAATGGTGATACTGCGACTGCCGCGCACAGAACATTTCGACAGTATTACCAGCTTGGACGTCATGGACTTGTCCCATCTGCGCATGCGATTACAACGCGGGTGCGTAATTTTGAAGAAACAGGATCTGCCGTGAAAAAGAAACCTCCAGGTGGCATTCCAACGGTACGTACCCCAGAGAACATTGCAGCTGCTAGAGCTGCAATCGAGAGAAGTCCTCGCCGCTCCGTTCGACAGCATGCGTCTTCGCTAGGGATTAAGCGACGAAGCTTACAAAGAATACTGCACGAATTAGACTTCCATCCCCTAAGTTGCAGATTGTGCAACGCTTACATGAACGAGAACCAGCGTCACGTATGGAGTTTAGTAGCCAGATATTGGCTAAAATCAACCAGGACGCGAATTTCCTTGGTAACTTATGGATATCAGACGAAGCCCCTTTCCACCTGAACGGATTCGTGTACAAACAGAATTTTCGTTATTATGCACAGGACAATCCTTGTGAGTTTCACCAGCGACCACTACATAGCGCCAAGGTCACAATATGGTGTGCTGTATCATGTCATGGTGTTATCGGCCCTTATTTTTTTGAATGTGAGGATGGTAGTGCAGTGATAGTAACATCCGCTCGATATGTTGAAATGCTTCAAACATTCTTTACACTGTGACTATACGAGCTTAATCTTAACGTCGAAAACATGTGGTTTCAGCAGGACGGAGGCACGTCACACACTGCTCGACAATCGATGGCAGCAGTTCGTCAATTGTTTGGAAGACGCATTATTTCACGTAACGGTGACATTGCATGGCCTGCGAGATCCCCTGATCTTAGTGTGTGCGACTTCTTCCTGTGGCGATATCTTAAAGGCAAGGTGTACCGTACACGTCCTGCAACAATCCATGAACTGAAGGAGAACATTGAAAACGAAATCACTGCCATTCCCCAAGGTTTGCTACACCGCTGTTAGAGTGTGAACGCCGAATGGGAGCACATCTTTCCGATGTCGTCTTTAAAAAGTAAAGAGACACTTTTGGACATTTTGACTGTAAAGACATACTGAATTATGGCATACTGAATACATTCACTTTCGTTAATAAATTACTAGTTTTATGAATTTATTCATGGAAATGACGTTATTTCGAAATTTCCCGTTTCCCTGCGCCACCCTGTATAAGAGAGAGAGAAAGACGAGAGTGAGTCAGTATATCAGGCCGTTTCTAGGAGGGGGTGAGAGTTGGTGTATCAGGTCGTTCCTAAGAGCTAGTAAGAGCTGTGTGGAGAGACGCCCGTGGCATCTTGGGCAGAAAAAAAGCGACACTGCGGTTCACCTTTTGCTCCAATTTCACCCATTCCAAGGCGTTCGGTGACGAATGATATCTGCGCGACAAAGCGAAGATACCGCCGACCGACATAATAGGGAACTATCTTTCCACGGCTGTAGTAATGTCTACGTGAAAATAGTTGACGACGCGGCATGTGGCAAAATTATACTGGAGGCCCATCGTGGGTTACGCTTCTGTCAGTCCGACGGTAATGTAGGTTCCGTCACCACAGACGAAGCTGGTCTCGGTGTCAGAACGACCAGAGTACTTGAACCAGTGTTCGAACTCAGTGCGGACGTTGTAGCTGAGGCCTTCCGAACCTACTGTTTAGTCATCCAACACATTACCAAAAAATGGGTACAGTTCAGGACATACGAATATCTCGTCCTGAACGATGTTCGACAAGTTCGCATCGAACTTCGTAGCCGCGTACCCTTCTAATTCCGGATCGGAGGTTCCAGGACCTTAATTTTGTACTATGGTCAATCATGCTCATGCTCTGGTTGCGAGGAAGAGGGTCATCTACGGTCAGAATGTGTTCAACGACGTGTTGCACGACTTCCTCGTGGCGGCATTCACTGCGAAAACTCCCAGTCAGTCGCATGGCCACCTCGACCAGCACTATGCGTCTCCCCACCATCATTCGGACGCCATTGTGGCCTCTGACGACCAGCAGACCGCCTAACAGCCTTCTCCCCCGGCCCACAACGGTTCAAAAATGGTTCAAATGGCTCTGAGCACTATGGGACTTAACATCTATGGTCGTCAGTCCCCTAGAACTTAGAACTACTTAAACCTAACTAACCTAAGGACATCGCACAACACTCAGCCATCACGAGGCAGAGAAAATCCCTGACCCCGCCGGGAATCGAACCCGGAACCCGGGAGTGGGAAGCGAGAACGCTACCGCACGACCACGAGATGCGGGCCCATGAACGGAATGGGTGACTGCAACACATGGTTGCTTGAAGTATTCACTGTGCCTGCTGTAGCCTTCCACACAGGACATCGCGCCTCGTTGCCGTCGTCTGATAAGGAAGAACAAGTTCGTAAAGGACGATCATCACGCTGATACAAACGTCGCCTTAGACGATCACTCACGGATCCCAGCGACCTCCCACCCTGCTTCCACTCACGCCGACGCTGATCCTGTCCAGCCTGATGACACTCACACCACGACGTCAACCAACAGGGACAGTGGGGAGACGACAGTCTGCCCGTGATTCGACCCCCCTTCAGGGGAGACCATATGGATACAGCACAGTCCTGCCCCCTCCCCCCTTCACCGCACATACAGGAGAGTGGAACGACGACGTCGAGGGCGAGTCCGAACCTTATTCCACCACTGTCCTTCACCGATACACAACAGAGCTTCCATATGCACTGTGGAAAACAGGACACCGACTTCCTTCAATACTACCCGCACCGCTTCTGACGATGGTAGATCCACTCCCAGCAGTACCACACAAACATAAAAGTTCTCAACAATCAGTAGCAGTATGCTCAGCAGCAATACGAAGTTGCAACTCCTTCGCGACATGATGTCAGAAGTTGATAAGTTGATGTCCCTTTTACAAGAGGCATGTCTTAGAACAGTTCTGACTCTTTACGGATTCCAGTTGTTACCTTCAGTCAGCCACCATAGAGGATGCAGTGTGGTGCCTTACGTCCTTGAAGACTTTCTGGTTACAGATGCGGTTGTCTCCCATCTGGATAGTATGTGGCGCTCACATTATTTGACATTCGGGTCATCAATTTATAAACGCCATCAGGCTTGACACAGGCAGGCAGCGTATATAATTTCTAAGCATATAAAACACGTCTAAAACTGTAAAAGTATGATCTGTAACTTGTCAGAAGTGAGATATAATTCTTTACTTGCCGTTCCGAAATCATTCCTCAGGACAGCGTAAATATATCACCTGTGTTGAATATGATGTCACATTCATACATCTCACATAATGTTGGTTCTAAATTGCAGTAGTAAATTCTAGATCCTTGTTGACCCTACTGTCAGGAATCATGAAGTCACCATCAGCTGTTCATATGGAGACATTGCTTTCCTCATACAAGTTTCTTTCCGGATTATACTGGGCGCTATAAGCACCAAAACATTATCACACGTTTCTAAAACCATCGTCAAATAATTACACCAGTTGTCGAGTTCGCCTTGCAAGTCATGATGTAAATTTACGTGCGATATGAGCAGTTTGTTTCTAAGTAACAAACAAGGGCACTATTTCATCTGAGTAGAACGCAGTTCATTGATGTCTTGTACCAGTGGGGTCAACCGTTCGTAATTTCTCTGTTAAAGAATTACCTGGAGCTGACTTCTTATCCCTATACCTGTATTCTCTGCTTTTAATTTTCCACAAATATGTATGATTCCCACACATTTTGATAAATTCGGCAATGGAGTATCTACAACGCTGACGCCTATCTGCCGTTTTAAAATTCACTCTGCACAAACAGACGAGAAATACCTGACTGAATAAATAGCTAAATCAAATACGTCTTATACAGCGCTAGATTTGCGGAGATCTCCTATCGACATGCTCCAGTTTGTTTGCGCAGATTTGAACCTATAGATTTGGGATGTTTTGCTCAAACCACAACTCCAAATTCCAGGTTGAGCACATCTGATATCAGCACATATTTTCTGTTCATACGAACGATCTTTCTGATCAGATGCGATGTACGCAAGCATTTGCGCAGAAAATTCGTTGCGTGTGGAGGGGCCTTAAAGTGGTGAATGCCTTGTACCTTTTCTCCCCCCCCCCCCCCCCCCCCTCAGCTTCCCACCCACCTCACCAAACATCAAGGTGGACCTCCTGGGAGAAATATAGTTCTGTAGTACCCACGAACCGGTGGAAACATCTATTTCAGTTATGATAACGACCCGTGTCCTATTATTTTGCCTCTTCGATGCAAATTACTTAAGAAGCAGTGTAAGTGGTAAACGAAAACAGGACTGCTTCGGCACTTCAAGGGCTCCAGAAGCAATTCTTTTCTTCGAAGTGTTTTCGTGGGAAACTCGAAGGTTTCTTATTTGGTTCCCGTTTACCTCTTTCGTTTAAAGGTTGTCCTGATTTATGAGGAACAGATGACAGTCATTTCGTTCCATCCTGTTTTTTTGTAACAGGTGAAACTAACCAACAACAAACAATGCTCGGTTAGACTTTTGGAGTTCCATATGTTCCTCGTTTTGGACCATGCGGCCGAAGTTCTTACGCAAAGATAAATCTGAATGCGTGCGAAAAACTGAATCTGTTAACAGTGCGAAGAAACAAAACAAAACACCAAACCAACAGAACCGCGGACAGAACAGCACGTCTGTCGTGCTACACGTATCTCCCCGACTGGGATGGGAAGATTACTGCGGTTTTGCACTGTGGACCATGTGCACAACTCAGTGGCTTTCGTCACTTCGTATCGTTGCATGGGCCCGTTGCGACTCTCCCAGAAAGCTGAGCGCGTGTCACAGTTGTCACGGCAGAGTCTTTGGGGCCGCGGCAACCTAATGTAGGGATACAGCAGGCCCACCTGCCACATCCGACACTTTGTGACGTCGTTGATCAGCCCGAGGTGGAAGGACAAGGGAAACAGTGGATTGCGGTGTGTGTGGGGGGGGGGGGGGGGAGGGAGGGACGGGAAATCATACAATAGCTATGTGCTGTGGGTAAGGCCCTGCCGCTTTGCAACACAAAGTATGGTTGAAACTGTGATCTCAACCTTACGAGGCGACCTTACCGACTGGTCCTCATCGACATTCTTCAAGGCTACGGCTTGAGTGCAGCGTGACGGGAGGTGGCAGAACGCTCCATAAAGTCATAACGCGAGCCGACACAGTAGCGCCCTGAGTAGCAGTTCTTTGTTCAACGCTTTGTAGTAGTGCTCTGTGGAGATGAGCCAAACAATAGAGTGGGGTGCATTGGTATTCTATTCGGCACTGGAAGAAAATACTTCTCTGGAATTCGATTTATGAAGTGTAAGGAGAGATTCAAGTATTCTAGCGAAATAGGGAGAGTTGTTTGCAAAGTTTAATATATTATATAAGCGTTTACGATCACATCCTGATAAATGCCATGAATGCACAGGACTATCTGCGTCTCCATTTGATTCCGTTTCGAAAAAGATCGATGCACATTTGAGAGCCTCCTGCACCAGGTTCCGTTCAACTACACTGAGGTGACAAAATTCTTGGGATACTTCCTAATACAGTGTGGGCTCTGCTTTTACCCAAGGTAGTGTAGTGAGTTGACGTGGTATGAACTCAACAAATGTTTGGAACTCCCTGACGAAATATTGAGCCGTACTGGCTTTATAGCCATCCATAATTGCTACGATCTTGTTGGTGCAGGATTCTGTGCACGAACTGATGCCTCGATTATGTGCCATAAATGTTTGATGGGCTTCCCGTCAGACGATATGAGTCCAGAATGTTCTTAAAAGGAATCACGAACAACTGTACACTGGTGTTATGGCGTATTGTCATCCATAAAAATTTTCTCACTGTTTGGGAACACGAAGCCCATAAATGGATGCAAACGTTCTCCAAGTAGCTGAACTTTACTTAAACCCACACCATTGCATGTAAAGGCGGTCCAAATCATTGTGGAACCATCACCAGCTTGCACAGCACCTTGTTGACATTTGGGCCCATGGGTTCGTGGGACTGCGCCACATTCGAACCCTGCCATGAGCTTTTACCAACTGAAATCGGGACTCATCTGACCAGGCCACCGTTTCTCACCTGTCTAGGGTCAAACGGATATGACCACGAGCCAAGAGATTTATCATCATAAGGTAAAAGTTACTATAGGGATAAAAGTGTAATTGTTTTCTAGAGCTCATATCGACAAATCAGATTACGACTTCGATGTTGGATTAAGAAATATGTTGGGTGTAGGAGCTGCAGGCCATGTCGCCTTCACACTGGTCGTCTGCTGCCATAGCCCATTAGCGTTAAATTTCGCCGCACTCTCCTAATCGGATCGTCTGCCACAGACCCACAATGATTCCTGCGGTTATTTCAAGCAATGTTGCTTGAGTGTTAGCACTGACTATTCTTTGGAGACGTGCTGCTCTCGATTGTTAAGTGAAGGCCGTGGGCTACTGCATTGTTAAGGGTGAGAGGTAAATCACTTAAAAAAAGCAAGTCTTCTCGTCCAGACAGCATACCAATTAGGTTCGTTTCGGAGTATGCTGATGCATTGGCTCCATACTTAACAACCATAATTCCCGGCGGGGTCAGGGATTTTCTCTGCCTCGTGATGACTGAGTGTTGTGTGCTGTCCTTAGGTTAGTTAGGTTTAAGTAGTTCTAAGTTCTAGGGGACTGATGACCATAGATGTTAAGTCCCATAGTGCTCAGAGCCATTTGAACCATTTAACAACCATATACAACCGCTCGCTCGACGAAAGATCCGTAGCCGGCCTGAGTGTCCGTGCGGTTCTAGGCGCTTCAGTCTGGAGCCGCGCGACTGCTACGGTCGCAGGTTCGAATCCTGCCTAGGGCATGGATGTGTGTGATGTTCTTAGGTTAGTTAGGTTTAATTAGTTCTAAGTTCTAGGCGACTGATGACCTCAGAAGTTAAGTCGCATAGTGCTCAGAGCCATTTGAACCATTTAAATTTTGAAAGATCCGTACCCAAAGACTGGAAAGTTGAACAGGTCACACCAATATTCAAGAAAGGTAGCAGAGTAATCCACTAAATTACAGGCCCATATCGTTAACGTCGATATGCAGCAGGATTTTGGAACATATATTGCGTTCAAACATTATGAATTACCTCGAAGAAAAATGCCTATTGACACACAGTCAACATGGGTTTAGGAAACATCGTTCCTGTGAGACACAACTAGCTCTTTATTCACATGAAGTGTTGAATGCTATTGACAAGGGATTTCAGATCGATACCATTTTTCTGGATTTCCGCAAGGCTTTTGACACTGTGCCACACAAGCGGCTCGTATTGAAATTGCGTGCTTATGGAATATCGTCTCACTTAAGTGACTGGATTTGTGATTTCCTGTCATAGAGGTCACAGTTCGTAGTAATTGACGGAAAGTCGTCGAGTAAAACAGAAGTGATTCCTGGAGTTCCCCAAGGTAGTGTTATAGGTCCTTTGCTGTTCCTTATCAATATGAACGATTTGGGAGACAATCTGAGCAGCCGTCTTCGGTTGTCTGCAGGTAACGCTGTCCTCTATCGACTAATAAAGTCATCATAAGATCAAAACAAACTGCAAAAAGATTTAGAAAAGATATCTGAATAGTGCGAAAATTGGCACTTGACCTTAAATAACGGAATGTGTCTGGTCATCCACATGAGTGCTAAAAGGAACTCGTTAAACTTCGGTTACACGATAAATCAGGCTAATCTAAACGCCGTAAATTCAACTAAATACCTAGGTATTACAATTATGATCAACTTAAACTGGAAGGAACACATAGAAAATGTTGTGTGGGAGGGCTAACAAAGACTGCGTTTTATTGGCAGGACTCTTAGAAAATGTAACAGACCTATCTTGGAGACTACCTACACTACGCTTGTCCGTCCTCTTTTAGAATAGTGCTACGCGGTGTGGGATCCTTACCTTGATAGGACTGACGGGGTACATCGAAAAAGTTCAAAGAAAGGCCGCACGTTTTGTATTATCGCGAAATATGGGGGAGAGTGTCACGGAAATGATACAGGATTTAAGCTGGACATTAAAACCTGGACATTAAAAGAAAGGCATTTTTCGTTGCGACGGAATGTTCTCACTAAATTCCAATCACCAACTTTCTCCTCCGAATCCGAAAATGTTTTGTTGACACCGACCTACATAGGGAGGAACGATCACCACGATAAAATAATGGAGATCAGAGCTCGTACTGAAAGATATAAATGTTCATTCTTTTCTCGCGCTATACGGGATTGGAATAATAGAGAATTGTGAAGGTGGTTCGATGAATCCTCTGCCAGGCACGAAAATGTGATTTGCAGAATGTCCATGTAGCTGTAGATGTAGATGTAGTCTCCCCACACTCTTGACACTGTGGATCTCGGAACATAAGGTTCTCATATGTCTTCTGCAACTGTGAATAGTTCATCTCTACTGTTACGTGAGGACCAAGTTTTTGAAACTCAGTGTATTCAATTTTCTCTTACACAGACAAAATTTTATATTGGTATATTGAATTCACTAACAATTTCCGAAGCGGAATGTCCCATGCGTCTAGCTCTAACTACCATTCCGCGTTCAAATTCTGCTATTTCCGTTCGTGCGGCCATAATGACGTTGGAAACCTTGCCAACGCAATGCCATTTTATACCTTGTGTACGCGATACTATCGCCATCTTTATAAATGCATATGTCTATCGCATGACTTTCCTCATATCGGCGTATATAGCTACTGAAAAATTTTCGAAAGCAAAACAGTTTTCCATAATTTAAGCAGCTGCATCCAACATCATCTGTGGGAAGAAATACGCAGTAGATGTTTGCGAATTACATTTGCCAGGATATAATGACTCATTAAAAATATTTACTTACCTACAATATTAAGCTTCATTGCTATTTCACTCGTATCGACATATTTTTATACTGAGAATTCGTTTCTCGTACCGCTGTGATAATTTCTTCACAGCTCGCCGCTCTGGTTTGCGTCGCACGCGCTCACTCCTCTGCGCGCTATTAGTGCCATCTACATGCGCCTCCCGAAGCTCTAGCCGCAAGGACACTTTCGTACAGGTTTGTGATGCGCGCTGTGGGGGAAGCAGCGTTCAACGTCGTTCGACCCACACCATTCAGGCCTCGACCAAGACTTGTACCATTTGATGCTCAGGACCTAGATACACATATTCTATAGCGGTTCGACACACTTCTCAAAAACATTCAGGAAAGTCGACTTTGAAGATTTCATAGCACTGTTAAGAATCAGACATTTCGAACATCTTAAAGAGATCTGCTTGCAGCTATTCTTGTAAAAGTGAAGTTGTTGGTTCGATTATCGTCAATAACATATTTTTTTTCAATTATTTGAATAATACATTATTAAACCAAAATATTAATTAACAGATACTGAGTCACAATTTTTATAATAATTACGTATTTTTAATTGACGCTACTAATCACTTGCAAATATGAATATCAATAATAAAGTATAATTTGTTACAAAAACGGGAAATGTCTTATTGTGAAATGAAAATATTATGTATATTAATAATACCGTTCATCGTCCGTGTCCTATTTGACGTTTCGCGTTTTTGTAGCGAAATTTAATTCATACCGAATCTGTCATTATTATGCAGTTAGTAATGACAAACAAAAATGTGTTATTTATACTAAAGAAGTACGATGCCATATTTGTTAATTAATATTTCAATTTCATAATATGGAACTCAAAGTAAACACAAGTTGCTAATAATGAGAATGGATCCTGCGACATCGTGATATTAACATAAGAATGGTACACTGTCAGCTACAGGTATTAGTGCAATTTTTTTTTAAATGCTTCATACTTAACACCGATCGGAAAACATCAGAGTCAAATTTTTAGAGTGTTCGTGAAATTACATGGTAGCGCTTCATGAAATTAACGTTTGGGTCCTGAACTTCCTTTAAATATGAAGAAAACTGAAGAGCGCCAGACCCTTCCATGGGTTCCTCTTCTACATCTACATCGATACCCCGCAAGCCACCGTACGGTGCGTGGCGGAGGGTACGCTGTACCACTACTTGTCATTTCCTTTCCCGTTGCACTTGTAAACAAAGCGAGGTACAAACGACTGTCTATATGCCTCCGTCTTATTTCTCGTATCTTATATTCGTTGACATTAAGTTCAATGTACGCTCGCGGCAATCTAATCGTTCGGCAGTCAGCTCCAAATTCCGATTGTCTAATTTTTCTCAATAGCGTTTCTCGAAAAGAACATTGCCTTCCCTTCGTGGAGTCCCATTTGAGTTCCCGAAGCATTTCCGTAATACTTACGTGTTATTCATACCTACCGGTAACAAATCTGGCAGCCCGCCTCTGAATTGTCTCGATGTCTTCTTTCAATCCACTGTGGTACGGATCCCAAACATTCTAGCAGTATTAAAGAATAGGTCGCATTAGCGTCCTATATGCGGTCTCCTGTACAGTTGAACCACTCTTTCCTATAGTCCTCCCAACAAACTTTAGTCGACCATTCGCCATCCCTACCACAATCTTCACGTGCTCGTTCCACCTCATATCGCTGTTCAACGTTACGCCCAAATATTTGGATCTGAGCTGGTGTTAAGCGCTTTTTGTTCAGGAACATTAACTTGCGGAATATCTGCTACGAAGGTAGGTTAGAAGAATTGAGGGAGAAGTTAAGAACTATCAAACAGGAGATACAAAGGATCCCAGAGGTATGGCGAAGAACGAAGACCAAACGCAACATTGAAATGAGGACACGTATCTCATCGCAGAGGGATAGGGCATCGAGAAAATCCACTTGTAGGCTTCTTCTTTGGGTTAGTCTTACCGCGTGTCCTCACAGGGTCACCATTTTATTTTAGATTTCGAAATTTTAGTGATATAGGTTGGCCGGATACCCTTATTGCAGCCACTCCTTACTTCCACTCCAACCCTTGGACGTAATTTGTCCACCCGATCTGTCTGCATCTAGTTTTATCCATAGAAAAGTCTGAGAAAGTTTTCCAAATATTTGGAAATCGTATATCTGACCCGGGACTCGGACATCAGCTCTGTATTCATCCAATTATGTATGCGAAACTACCTAAAAACCACATGCAGACTGTCTGGAACACCGGTCCTTGTCGTTAATCCGCCGAGTAGATTCGATCTGGGGCCGGTGAACCTCCCCAAATTCCGTAATCGATGTACTAACTCGCGCGAAGGTGTGCTCCATTTAACTTCACATGAAGTCTTTATGGTAAATACCAGATTAAGAACAATATTACAGACATTGGAAAAAATTGCTAGAACTTAAGAACGCAAGTTTCAAAGATCCTGAATGTAACAAGAAAAATACATTCTATAACCAACACTCCTAAAATAAATACGCAGAAATTACCAATAAATTCATTGACGCTGCTGGCCATTAAAATAGTAACACCAGGAAGGACAGCGAAAAACGGAATTTTACATATTGTGCATATTGAATATACACTCTAAAGAAAATAAACGTCGCACGATGAAGGAATTATCCAAAAGAGACTGAAATCAGTAGATGTGATGTGAGTGTACTAAGAAATGATAGATTACAATTTCAGAAAAATTCGATGGTTTATTCAACAGAAAGAGCCTCACAAAGTGAGCAAGTCAGTAACGCGTTGGCTCACCTCTGGTCTTTATGCAAGCCGTTATTCAGCTTGGCATTGACGGACAGAGTTGTTGAATGTCCTGAGGACTAAAGTGCAAATTCTGTCCAATTAGCTAGTTAGATCATCAAAATCCCGAGCTGCCCGGAGAATTCTGCCCACAATGCTCCAAACGTTCTCAATTGGGGAGACATTCGGTGGCCTCACTGGCCAAGGTAGGGATTGGCAAGCATGAAGACAAGTAGTAGAAACTCTCGCTGTGTGCGAGGGGGCATTATCTTGCTGATATGTAATTCTGGGATGGCTGCCAGAAAGGCAACAAAACGGGGCGTCCAACATCGTCGACCTATCGCTGCGCTGGAAGGGTGCCATGGATGACAACCAAAGGGATCCTGCCTTGAAATTAAATGGCAGCCTTGACCAACACTCCCGGTTGTCGAGCCATATGGGAGGCAACTATCAAGGTTGGCATCTCACTGCAGTTCGGGGCATCTCCAAGCACATCTTAGGTGGTCATCGGCGCTGAATTCTAAGCGCGACTGATCACTGCAGAAATTTCTACTCCAATGAGTTTCAAGGCCGAAGACGTTCTGGGGGAGCCCCATAGAGCTGTGCGTAACCAACCTGACTGTCATCCACCATACGACTCGATAACCACGAGTGTTGGCGAGGGGAGCCATTTCTCTACATACCAGGACCCCTTTGGTGTCATCTGCGGCACCCTTAGAGTACAGCAGTATGTCGGCGATATTCCACACCCCTTTTGTTGCCCTTCGTGGTAAGCCATTCTGGGGTTACATTTGTGCTGGATAATACACGTCCGCACACAGCAAGAGCTACTACCGCTTATTTTCGTGATTGCCAAACACTACCATGACGAAAAAGGTCGCCGGACCTCTCCCCAATTGTGAACGTCTGGAGCACTATGGACAGGGCCTTCCAACCAGCCCGGAAATTTGACGATCTGTAGCGCCAATTGGACAGAATTTGGAGCTATATCTCAAAGGACATACAAGAAATCTACCAGTCGATGAAAGATATGATTTTAAGTGAAGGAGGAGAGGGGAGAAAGGAACGGTAAGGTGCCTATTGATATCAACAGCATCAGGACCTTGTGCGACATCAGCGGCGACGAGAGAAAATGTGTGCCGCACCGGAATTCGAACCCGGGATTTCCTGCTTTCTAGGCAATTGCGTTAAATACTGCACCACACGGACGTATATTTTTTATCGTTTCTACGTGGACTATCTCAGCATGCCTCACGGCCGACCAGCACTCCCACTGGGTGCCACCTATCCACAATAGGTTCATGTCCATGCTCGCTACTCTGAGATTCCCGCAGGAGGTCAGACGTATTTGTATCTCCGCAGTGAAGAAGGTGGATCCATTGCTCATCTACACGAATCAGTTGCATGAATGCGTGGTGTATGTTCTTTCGGACACGTCCGAAATACCACAAACCACGCATTCACACTATGAAAAGTATTTCGTTGTGTAGTTTCTGCAAAAAACCAGAACCATTTTTGTTTGTTTCCCATTGGGTTTGGTCAACAATGAATCGCAAACGGAATTATTGTATTGTTAATGAGATCAGTTGTAGCTGTTAATTTTGAATATAGATTTACTTAATGGATTTATTTGAAGCTACTCCAGTAAGGTAATTTCTTTCAGAAAATTGTTAAACTAAATAAA
Source organism: Schistocerca serialis cubense (assembly GCF_023864345.2). Taxonomy (NCBI): domain Eukaryota; kingdom Metazoa; phylum Arthropoda; class Insecta; order Orthoptera; family Acrididae; genus Schistocerca; species Schistocerca serialis. The sequence goes on along the minus strand of NC_064638.1, from coordinate 167,317,447 downwards.
ACTAATAGATGTCGTATGAGTAGGGCCTCCCGCTGTAGACCGTTCGCCGGGTGCAAGTCTTTCGATATGACGCCACTTCGGCGACTTGAGCGTCGCTGGGGATGAAAAGATGATGATTACGACAACACAACAACCAATCACTGATCGGAGATAATCTCCTACCAGGCTGGGAATCGAAACCGGGCTCTTAGGGTTTACATTCTGTCGCGCTGACCACTCAGCTACAGGGGGCGGATATTGTTAAAGTGATATTTCATCAATCTACATCTGCATCTACATAAGTATTCCGCAGGCTACCATGCAGGTTGTGGTCGATAGTACTTATGGATAGACTATAAATTATCCCCTTTCCTGGGGTGAACGACTGTCAGCAATTTCTGTAATTTTTCTCGTCATTATCATTTCGTGTGACGTATCTGAGAAGAAGTAATTTGGTGAGTGACTTTTCTTACGAATTATGCACTCGGAAATCTGATAGTGCCTGACGTGTACAGACTCCGACTAAATATTAAATAATGGTCTGAACTAAAGATAGTTCTGCGGCTAGAAAAGAGCCTGCCAAGTAAAGTCCAAAGCCACGAACTGATAGGACAGCACGACCTTTGTCTTCCGAGGAGGCCGTTTCCGTGAGCTATTGTGATGAAATATTCCCCAGTGGTGGCAAACTATATCGCCAAAACATAATTACGTTAATTAGCCCTTTTTGCGTGATTTTGTGTGTGTTTCGGGGGCGACTGAGACATACTTAGTAGAGAGCAATGCTACTCCAGTTTAGATGTATTGTCCATAAGTTTTAGTGGTTCTTAATTTTCGCTAAGATGGCGTTTTCCTGTGTGAGAGAACCGTATGTGCCTAGTTTCAACCGTCTTCTGGCCATGTATACGCCAGCGAGGAGCCAAACACGCGGTCTTGGTCGTTTGAATAAGTGTGTCTGGCATCGTAATGCCACTAAGCAGTCATCCCAAAACTGTTCAAATGACCACAACTAGGTCGGCTGTTGAAAGTAACGCACTCTGCGCAATCGGCCCTTTTCTTGGAAACCAGAGGTTTTAAATAAATAAATAACCCCAGCTACACCTGAAAGTCGAGTACTTCTGCTGTCAAAGATGCATTTCCTTCGCTGGTACAGTCAGATTCCAGACGACATGAGACAGTTCGCCTGAGCGAAGGATCGATAACATATGGTCAATCAATCACAGAAACTTTTCATGATCTCCTTGGTCTCTAGTTGCGATAATTACATCATCCCGAGTCAACATAACTCACAATTATCATCGCATCCCGAACTGTTTTATTTCTTCGTATTAAGTCCTCTCTTTGTCTATGTGCATGTGGTTTCTTTTGATTGACCGAGCATCGTCTTTCAGTCCAACAGTAACTGTCTTATATCGAGACAGTTTGGACGCCTACTTTAGTGCTCATGTTCAAACGTGTAAGCATCGTTGTTCATTTATCTGTGGGTCTTAATCAAATCACGATTAACTGAGTCTGCGGTCGATTTTTTTAAAAATAGACTTGTGCTTTCCCTACCTGTTCTTAACCGTTGTCATGAAGACAAAGTCGAATCACGCCTGTAGTAGAAGATAGATTCAATGCCTTAGGCACCCCCCAGAGCAGGAAGTGCGGTATTGGGTGATTGTTGCCAAGCCACAAAGCTACGAAAGTGGTTTCTCGTTCTCACAGTCTTAACGGGTAGCTCCGAAACGTTCTCGCACTAAAAAAAAGAATTCTGCTTTGTTTTGGATCTTGCCCATTTACTCAGTTAGTCCCATCTGGTAAAAGTCCCGTACTAACAAATGTATTCAGGAATCAGTCGTATGAGCAAACTATGATCCACATCTCTGGTGGATGAGTTTCTTTTCTTTGGGACTTTTACAGTGAATCTCAGCCTGACATTTGTTATTATTGTCACCGGCTCCTTCTGGTCATTCCACCTTAGCCTACTCCCGTCGGATGCCCAACCATACTTTACGGTTGTCCCCAAACTTTTGTACTTTCCTAAATACAAATACACCGTTTGTGAAGAACTTCATGAAACTTGCGACTTTAACCGCTTGTGATACCCCAATGACTATCCCTTGGGGAACTCCCAACGTTGTTTTTCCAATTGAAGATTTCATCCCATTATGAACGTGTTTTTTATTATATAGGGTGTTCGGAAATTCGGGTTACAAACTTCTAGGAGTTGTGGAGGGGAGTTAGTGCATAATATTTTGAATAGAAACGCATGTCCAAAAACGTACTACGACGAGTTCAATTCAAATATGTAACGCGTCCACGTCTGCTGAGGGGAAGAGAAAAATCTCAGAGTTCTTGTCTTGGTATGCAACAGGATAGACAGTGCGATGTGTGCTATGGACTTCTTCCTGTGAGGCTGATGGAAAGTTTAATTTAGGAGACTGCTGTCGAGACAGAGGAAGATATGCTGGCACCATTTCTGGTCGCTGCACTAGAAAATGAAGAGATACCAGATTGGAATGTGAATGTGTATCAAAAGATGCTTCTGTATCAATGTTGTCTGTGGTTTCCACATCGAGCCAGTGTTACAATGCATCAGTACTATTCTGTACGTATATTACGCTGGGTCTTTTTTCTTTTGGAATAATGTAAAAACATAAATTTTAAGTGTTAATTCAAACAAATGTGTTTAAGTTATAAATGGATGTCTCGCCATGTTTCCTTTCGCATTGTAACCTAATAATTGCACTGTATCACGCCTCATTCAGTTCCTCAAGCAGAAATCGATAAGTTAAACATCTTGAGTGAAACCGTCGTAGAGCGGAAATGGTACGTTTCCGGATATGCGTGCCTATTCAAAATATGATGTTCTCACTCTCCTCTTGCTCTCGTACTCAGGAATTTTTCAAAATTAATACGTGAATTAAGAGATAAAATCCAACAATCGACTTATCGAAGTTGGATAATTTAAGCCCACTTCTCAAGTCTAACTGGATTTAAGTAGATATTCACCTCAGTAAAGTTGCAAATCAAAATGCTACCATCATTATCGTCATCATCAACATTGCCACGACAGCTCTTTGTCAGCTTTGGCCGTTTGTAGAAAACCATTCTTTTCTGTCCGATTAAATGTACCGAACCCCTCTTAATTCCAGTGTTCCTTGCGTCCTCTCTGAAATATTTACCTTACCTTAGCTTTTATCTTCCAATTCTTCTAGTTCCTACAGGCACTGCGTTCAATAACTTCTTATTCTGTCATGTTCTCCCCATTGCAGCCATGTATTCTTTGTGTAACTGACAATGTCGGGCTCATTAAATAGTTTGTATAATTCAGAGCTGAATCCCCTCCACCACAAATCATTTTGTTCCAGTGGTCCTATAAATCGGCTTCAAGATCTTCCTTTCAAATATGCCAAGTTACTTCCCATCGAATCTCCCTGATGTCCTTGTTTCAGCAATGTGTATTTGCACCGACCTCACTAAAACTCTATACTCTTTAATTTTCCTCAACAGTCGCTTGAACTTCAAATGTTTTCTAAGGCCATGGTAGCTGTCAATGCTGGTCAACAGTCGTTTTTGGGCTACGGATACCATTAAACTTGTATGATTAAATTTCTATGAATGAAGTTGGATTAGGATAATGTTTCTTAGTTACAAGTATATAGTTTTATTTCCCTTCAACAACAGCCGTTTCTGGACTTCACACGCTAACTAAAACGAACTAACGAACATGAATAAACTTCTATGAAAGTTTCATTAGTACGATATTTCATAGCTGCAGACACACACAGTGACAGGAAAAGTTAGTAAACGTCGATTTTGATCGGGTGATGGCATATTCCACCTAGGGAGATAGCAGATGAATTGACAATGTTTTCAACGTAGTCCGTCAACAGATCTTGTGGAATAGCAACTAGAGCGCCATCTGTGTCTGCCCTCTAATAGGGAATGCACACAACCAGAGGGGTCAATGTGGTGCAAATGGTTGAAGCAAGCAGGCAACCATGCCACCGACACGCACTCATGCTTCCTACAGTCAACTGAATGAGTTTGAAACTGTGGTCCTCCTAGTGGCAGGATGATCCTTTCAGAGAACTACCACACCAGTTGGACGTGCTGCCTCAGTTGTGCAACGATGCTGGTATCAGTGGTCACGTGAACATTCTCACACCTCTAGAGGAGGTTCTGGACGTCCACGCAGCACAGACGCCCGCCAGGATAGTGGTATTGTAAGGGCAGCAATGGCAGATCGTACAGCTATCACAGCACAGATAAGATTGCTTGTGAGTCCAGGCGTGTCAACACGACCTGTTGTTGTTAGCAGTGGGACTAAGAACATCTACTCTTCTAGTCCGGCTTCCACTCACGTCACAATATGGAAGTGAACGTCTCGATTAATGCTGCCAGATGGTCACTTGTATGATGGAATGGCACACCGTGGTCTTCAGCGGCGAAAGTAGATTCTACCTGCAAGCAGGTGATGGTCGTCTGCGCGTACGTCGTAGACTTAGTGAGCGCTGTGTCGTAAAGGACGTACGTCCAAAACGCACTGACCCGTCTGGAGGCCTTGTGGCCTGGCGTGTGATAAGCTACAACTCTCGATCACCTTTGGTGTTTCTGGAGGGGACGCTAACCAGTGTTCGGCATGAGAAGAATCTCGTTCCCTTCTTCTACCTTCCTAGCAATAGGAAGGTGAAGTGTTGATCCAACATGATAATGCTAGCCCACACACTGCCCGTGAAAGGGTGCTATGCAAGACGTGCAGCAACTTCCCTGGCCAATACAATGCCCGGACATGCCTCTAGTCTACCACGTGTGGAATGTGATGGAACGAGAAGTGACTCGTGCGACTGGTCAGCCAACAACCTTTAGAGAACTGCATGAACAGGTCGAAACGCGTAACGCAACGTATCACAAGGTAGTATTCGCCATCTGTACGATCGACTGGATGCTATAGTCAGCGCCTGCTTTTGTCGCCCACGTAGGCCACACCACGTACTAATATGAGTGTTTCAGCATGGGTCGATACCTAATACCTCAGAACCACTTCTACATTTCATGTATTCCATATGTACTGTTGTAACAAAAATCTTGAATAAATTGGAAACCTCTTATAAGGTGTACTAATTTTTTCCTGGCAGTGTACTTTGTTTTTATTTCACAGCTGTTGGATTCTGTTTCCAGCAGCTCTTTCAATACTTTTAAAGGCTTCTTTCATTGCTCTTGCCCTTCCTGGAATTATTTCAATATCATCTGCTACTCTGTTATAAAATTTTCAGAACAGGGCGTTGTTTAACTGGAGACATCGTCATAGTAGCAACTGCATTTTTAACTAGCTCAATGAATTGTCCAGTCAAAAGGTCGTTGACATTAATTAGGTTCAAAACGGGGTTTTCACTTTACTTCATCGAGACCTTCCCGCTCAGCTACGGAGATGAATCCAAAACCTTTTTATTCGCCTTAACTATCGACTGTACTCAACACAATTTTGCAGAGAGCGTTCCCTTCGCTCTGAATTATATTGTAGCTACGTCTTCATTTCAACAGATTCAGCTTCTGCGAGGTAGTTTTTGATTTTTCCGTAATTTTTGTTTGTCGTTAATGAGAAAAGTGATTTGGTCTCTCTTGACCTTCTTGGGGACCAGACACTCTACGATTACAAAAGAAGATGAAAAAAGTATTTGCTGACCGCTTCATGTTAGCTAGACTGACAGTTTTATTGCTGTGAGCGCCGGGTCTCATATCGCTGAGATCAGGCTCTGCAATATAGCAAGACGCTCCTCTTATTTCAGCGGACAAAAAATGTCGACATACCTTGTTTGACAGTTCTTAACTTTAAGCTTATATGTGGTTGTAAATGTCAGTCGGGTATTTTACGAGTCTTTTGAAGAATTGAGAGACGAGGTTCATCCATTAGATCAATTGTTTCGATCAGTTGCAACTTTCGTTAATAATAGATTCGACTAAGTAACCCAAGAGTAGCAGTGTTCCACTATTTTACATGTTTACTTCCTCCCAGAAATCCTATACATGAGATTCAAATGTTCCGTATCAGTGGTATTTCATTTACGCAGCTATCTGAACAAAACAATGTAGTGATTCTGGCAACATGCTAGACAGTCTTCAAGCGTTGTGTGTCCATACATTAATATATTGAAGAGTGAAATCAAGTTTTTTGGTATTGTCTTGTGAGGATGAATAGGGAAACGCCTGGGTAGATAACGATACAGTCGCTGAAGTCAAACCAGCTACCTTCGCATCAGGTGGCAAATACCTAATGGTGCCTCATCCCTGCCGCGTCCGTACTGGATACGGAGGAAGGAATTTGGGTTGCTCTGAAGTTATCATTCGTTCCTGAAACTTGCGAGAAATTCAGTATATTGAACCATTTTGTGATGTGTGATGGACATTTAACTTACTCATAGGCCGTTTTCAGCATTTGCAGCGAATTCCTGAATTTAAATTACTTCGCTAACTGCTTTGTTCTGTACGTAGTATGCAATGTGTGAGTTCTTTTACTGTGCATTAAGTACTGATAATTTATCATTTGTAGTTAACTTGATATTATGTGACGTCACTGAAACACAAGTTCAGCAAGTCATTGACTTCATTTTCTTGCAGCCGTTTACATACACAATAGGCCTTCATATCTGGTCTCTGGCGTATCTTTCAAGATCAAAATTAAAAAAAAAATTGAGAGTGCCACTGTTTGGAACAAGATTTTCGGGAGGTTTTCCTTGGTTGTAAAGTAAACCCCTCCAAAGCTTTCTGAATTAGGCTTCCCTCTGTCACACTCCCATCTCATTGATATTTGTCTCAATATAACTGCACAACGGACCGGATCATAGATAACTCTCTGTACCGAGCAGTGCAAAGACTGAAAGGAATAACGGGAAAACACTAGTTAATTTGATGTAGAGTATGAGACACTTAAAACATTCGTCTCTTTCACATTATACTCGTATACAGTACGGGGCGGTAAGTTTTTTGGTATTGTCTTGTGAGGAAGAATAGGGAAACGCCTGGGTAGATAACGATACAGTCGCTGAAGTGAAACTAGCTACCTCCGAATCAGGTGGCTTGTAGAGAGGAGATCAACAGAGACCATATTAGTTCTGTAATTTACGACAGAAAAAAATTAAGAAAAAAGCGAAAGGTACATTGCGCAAAGTGAATGCGTTGAAATGAGTGTGTAGCTGTAGTCTAATTTAATAGGAACTCACTTACCGCGACTCTGATAATTACTGTACAGAATGGCACACATGGGTATAACAACACTTCTAAAATAAAAACGGTCGGTCAATCATAAATTTTAAGTCAAGCACTATGATGTGAGAGAAGGAAGGTAAACCTGTGAGGCTATGTTACCAACATGGCGGCCATTATGGAACCACCATCTTAGATGCAACTAGTAATTTTGAAATGGAGTGGGGGTCATATGAGATACCAAACTCATCGACTACAAAACGAGAAAAACAATATTATTTTCATTCATTCATAGACATTAACAAACACAAGTACCGGTGTGCGAGCACACGCATCAAACAGTCCTGCGAAGGGTTCTGGTCTTCACTGCATACGTAAGTCCCTTCACATGTCCTCATGGACATAAGTCTAATAGACTTAAGGCCAGGGAACGTGGTGCTCACTCCGCTGGACCTCTACGACCACCGGAGAAACTGGATATCCAGGTACGGATAGTTAGCCCGTCATGATGCAGGGCATGCAAGGTTCCTCCACTTATACTAAACCTCCAGAAATGTCTCGGTATAGCCAGTGAGACCGTAGAGGATGGTATAAGACACGTACAGAGTAACTGGCCGTGCTTTTCCATCCGCCTTTTGCAGGTTAAAGACAATTCTTCTCATGTAGTGCTCTGTAGACCCTGCTTTGCGTAGAAACTCCCGAAGACGATGTCCTTCACAGAAGCAGTAGCAGCGGCGTCGTGATATTCTACATCCTGTAATTCTAAGTGATGATGCGGGGCCGGCCGCGGTGGCCGTGCGGTTCTAGCGCTGCAGTCCGGAACCGCGGGGCTGCTACGGTCGCAGGTTCGAATCCTGCCTCGGGCATGGATGTGTGTGATGTCCTTAGGTTATTTAGGTTTAAGTAGTTCTAAGTTCTAGGAGACTGATGACCTAAGATGTTAAGTCCCATAGTGCTCAGAGCCATTTGAACCATTTGATGAAGCGGGAAGCTATATTTCTTATAATGACGTTCAAAAGGGATGCCATTATGATGTATTTATCTACTAAACACCATAAACTAAAAATATCAACACAACCGATAGTGAGTTAACCGAAAACAAACAATTTCCTGTGGAAGGCATTCTATCGGCGACAGACGTCTATGGGCGTAGTCTGTACCTAGTACTTAACCTCGTGATATTCTGTGGAGTCTTCTCCTAATATCTGTTTAGGAATAGTGACTTTTACTAGCGGGTATTTATTAAGCAAGATTACTTGCTCCGTGGCAGAATAACTGTGCTTGTCACACGTACCTCGCTGCTGACGTAACGTTCGTTCTCATTTCTAGCCACAGCGGCTCACACCACTGTCCACTGACAGCGCCATTGGGCCACCCGCTCCTTCAGCCAGCTTGGGAACTGTGATCTTACTACCCACTATGTGCATTCTCCAGCACCGTTTTACTCACTGAATGCTGCACGATATATGTAGACGCGATAAAAAATTCTGAAACTGGAAAATAAGGAAATAAAAGTGGTTGAACCCAAGGCACCATCGTACTGTAAAAGTGTTGGAAATGTGCCGTCTTCAGGCAGCATTGGCTGCAGCGTATCTTTGTCTGCCAACTCCACATAACGGGGTGCTGGTAGTGTACCCCGAATGAAGTAGGGCTCAACAATACGAGAACACCATATTCCACACACTTTCAATCTGCCATTTACCTTGGATGGATCCATCCAGTGAAGGTTGTCATCTGACCAGCAACTAAGATCCAATTTACTTACCCCTCCGGCCACACTGAAATTAGCTTCATCCGTGAACAGTGCACCATAGGGGAAACAACAGTTTTCGTCCAGTTTGACCGTCGCCCATTCTTAAAACTGAGCCTGACGACTTGGATCGTCATTGGTGAGACATTAGAGCGTTATCATTTTATGTTTCGAGAAAATTCTCATTACTGATGTACAGGTGGCCCCAGCGCCAAGTACTGTGCACTGGACTATTAACAGACGATGCAGGAACTGTAGCTGATGTTACTTCTTCCGTAGCCGTTATCAATTGTCCAAATTTCGGCTTGTCTGCGACAGAGCCAGTGCGTGTTGAAATCCTCTGCGACAATACAGGTGCTCCTCTCTCTTGAAATGAGGAAGACCTCAATACTTCCAGCATGTGTTAACACTATCAGGTTGCATTTAGGCAAGAAACATCAGTCATAACGCGAAAATGAATAACGCTTCGCCAAATAAAAGGCATCATTGTTGTTCTGGTGTAGTTCTATATGCTTTTGATATGTCACACTGAAAGCTTTCTGTCAGAAAACATATTGCACGTAATTTACAACGCAAGTTATAAGTTACTGGAGACGAGCAAAGGTTCTCTATGCCTATGTTTCACCTGCTAACAATGATTGTTTTTGGCTGCGTAGCGAAAGTATATGTATATACAGTACTTTGGAGATGGTACGTGACTGACCAGTACCGTGTGAGTGCTGTTGGGATTTGAATTGGTGCGCTCGTGTGGACCGAAAGACCAAACATGCTTGTGTTTCCACTGACCACTGGGGTAGAAACGTCGCGTGGTCGCTGCTGCATTTTTCATGAAACTATTGCTTCAAATTCGGCGACGATGTCTAACGTTGTCCGCAGCTCGTGGTCTCGCGGTAGCGTTCTCGCTTCTCGAGCACGGGGCTCCGGGTTCGATTCCCAGCGGTGTCAGGGTTTATCACATGCCCCGAGATGAGTGGGTGTTGTTGTGTCGTTTTCTTCATCATCATCATTCATCACCATTACGGTCGGAGGAAGGCAACGGAAAACCACGTCCATTAGGACGTTGCTTCGTGCGGGAGTGCGGGTCTCTCGCATCGTTCCCCTACGCTCTGTAAAGAAGCATGGGACTTCATTTCCATTCCGTGTCTAATGCTGCATTTAGATGGTAATTTCTACGCTGCAACAAGAGATATTTATTGTGGGATAATTGCTTCCTAGTGTGCTTTGGCGTAATACTTCATCAGCATCATTTTCACCTCTCTAATGTACACTCCTGGAAATGGAAAAAAGAACACATGGACACCGGTGTGTCAGACCCACCATACTTGCTCCGGACACTGCGAGAGGGCTGTTCAAGCAATGATCACACGCACGGCACAGCGGACACACCAGGAACCGCGGTGTTGGCCGTCGAATGGCGCTAGCTGCGCAGCATTTGTGCACCGCCGCCGTCAGTGTCAGCCAGTTTGCCGTGGCATACGGAGCTCCATCGCAGTCTTTAACACTGGTAGCATGCCGCGACAGCGTGGACGTGAACCGTATGTGCAGTTGACGGACTTTGAGCGAGGGCGTATAGTGGGCATGCGGGAGGCCGGGTGGACGTACCGCCGAATTGCTCAACACGTGGGGCGTGAGGTCTCCACAGTACATCGATGTTGTCGCCAGTGGTCGGCGAAAGGTGCACGTGCCCGTCGACCTGGGACCGGACCGCAGCGACGCACGGATGCACGCCAAGACCGTAGGATCCTACGCAGTGCCGTAGGGGACCGCACCGCCACTTCCCAGCAAATTAGGGACACTGTTGCTCCTGGGGTATCGGCGAGGACCATTCGCAACCGTCTCCATGAAGCTGGGCTACGGTCCCGCACACCGTTAGGCCGTCTTCCGCTCACGCCCCAACATCGTGCAGCCCGCCTCCAGTGGTGTCGCGACAGGCGTGAATGGGGGGACGAATGGAGACGTGTCGTCTTCAGCGATGAGAGTCGCTTCTGCCTTGGTGCCAATGATGGTCGTATACGTGTTTGGCGCCGTGCAGGTGAGCGCCACAATCAGGACTGCATACGACCGAGGCACACAGGGCCAACACCCGGCATCATGGTGTGGGGAGCGATCTCCTACACTGGCCGTACACCACTGGTGATCGTCGAGGGGACACTGAATAGTGCACGGTACATCCAAACCGTCATCGAACCCATCGTTCTACCATTCCTAGACCGGCAAGGGAACTTGCTGTTCCAACAGGACAATGCACGTCCGCATGTATCCCGTGACACCCAACGTGCTCTAGAAGGTGTAAGTCAACTACCCTGGCCAGCAAGATTCCGGATCTGTCCCCCATTGAGCATGTTTGGGACTGGATGAAGCGTCGTCTCACGCGGTCTGCACGTCCAGCACGAACGCTGGTCCAACTGAGGCGCCAGGTGGAAATGGCATGGCAAGCCGTTCCACAGGACTACATCCAGCATCTCTACGATCGTCTCCATGGGAGAATAGCAGCCTGCATTGCTGCGAAAGGTGGATATACACTGTACTAGTGCCGACATTGTGCATGCTCTGTTGCCTGTGTCTATGTGCCTGTGGTTCTGTCAGTGTGATCATGTGATGTATCTGACCCCAGGAATGTGTCAATAGAGTTTCCCCTTCCTGGGACAATGAATTCACGGTGTTCTTATTTCAATTTCCAAGAGTGTATTTCCTTCGTGTACTCAGATTGCATGACTATGGAGTATCTTCTCAGCTGTGCTATTACATGCATGATTTCTTCTCAGATAGGTGACAGTTTGTAGTAATTCAAGGGAAGTTATCAAGGGAGAAAATATTGATATCTGTGGCTCCACAAGGAAGTGTTAGACACCATCTGCTTGTCTTTATCTACATGGAAGACTTAGGCTGCAGTCTGAGTAACTCCGTTAGATTGTTTCCAGATGAGGCTGTCGTTTTTTCTTCAGTAAAGTCATTAGAAGATTAAAACGAATTGGCGAATGAGGTAGGCAATATATCAGGAACAAATATAAAAACACCTACAGCCGTCCTTATGATTTTATGTTATTTTGTCTCTACCAGTTTCAACGCTTCATTGCATCATCTTCAGGCTATTTTTGATGCGGTACAGGCTGATATGATCCCCATGCGTAAGCCATCAGTGGCCAGCATTAGTGGATACACAGATCAGTAGATCAGCATGGCAAGTGATGGGTTATGCATGGGGATCATATCAACCTGTACCGCATCAAAAACAGCCTGAAGATGACGCAATGAAGCGTTGAAACTGGTAGCGACAAAATAAAGTAAAATCATAACGACGGCCGTAGGTTCAAATGGTTGAAATGGCTCTGAGCACTATGGGAGTTAACGTCTGAGGTCATCAGTCCCCTAGAATTTAGAGCTACTTAAGCCTAACTAACCTAAGGACATCACACAAATGCATGCCCGAGGCAGGATTCGAACCTGTGACCGTAGCGTAACGCCTAGAACCGCTTGGCCACCGCGGCCGGCGACGGCAGTAGGTGTTTTTCTTTTTTGTCACGATAGTAAACGGGCGTCGTCCCAGAGACCTCCTGCTAAAAGGATGGACATACAAAACATATCAGGAAGGTGCGAGAAGTACGCTAAACAATAAAAAATGGGAGTTCCTCGTATTTAATACTAAAAAATTTAGTTAAACTTATGTTGCACCATAAAAACACAAACTAAAAGGTATAGAGACAATAAAAATTTGGACTTTTGAGTGTTAGGCTATCCGAATACAACTGGATAAAATCTGAAATACTATTCGAAATTGGGGGAATACAGAGTGGGACGAGACATGAATGGGAAGGGGAGGGATGCGATCTAGGTTAATCCCTGCAGTGCCGGATGACGTAGTGGTTAGCGTATTTGCCTCTTGAGCAGGAGACCTGAGTTGACTCCTGGCTTTGGTATAAATTTTCATTTGTCGCTTCAGTCTGCATGAGTTATACAGTTTCATGCAAAGTACAAGTTATTTAAACTGCAACGATGACATAGAAAATTTTGCGTGGAAGTTATATCAAAGACATCGCTTAGAAGATGCAACAAAACTACTAAAGGGACTGCCTACTCTACGTTTGTCCATCCTCTTCTCGAGAACTGCTGCACGGTATTGGATCCTTACCGGGTATCATTGGCGAAAGACATCGAAAATGATACAAGAAGGACAGCTAGTTTAGTATTAAAGCGGTATACTGCATAGTAAATGAATTGGGATGGCAGTCATTAAAACAAAGGCGTTTTTGGTGATGGCGAGGCCTTTTCCCGAATCTTCATTCACCAAGTTTATCTTTTGAACGCCAAAATACTTTGTTGACGCTCCATACATAGGGAGAAATTACCATCGCAACAAAATGAGAGAGATCGGGGATCGCACGGAAATATTTCAGTGTTCATTTTTCTCACGTGCGAAAGGAATGCGCTACCTGTTTCATCAGGAGTCGTGAGGCGAAACCATACACTGAGGTGACAGAAGTCATGGGAAAAGCGAATTATACAGATGACAGTAGTATCGCATACACTTTTAGCCATTCGTGGACAAGTTCCCAGCACAACGGTGGAATTTTTATAAATGACAATGCACCACATCATCGGACAACAGTTGTCCCCTTTTGATTTGAATAACATCGTGGACAATTCGAGTGAATGATTTGGCCACGCAGATCACCCGACATATACCCCATCGAACATTTTTGGGACCCAATCCAGAGGTCAGTTCGAGCACAAAAACCCTGTATCGGCAGCACTTTCCCAATTATGGTGGGGGTTAGTGTTTAACGTCCCGTCGACAACAAGGTCATTAGAGACGGAGCGCAAGCTCGGGTTAGGGAAGGATTGGGAACGAAACTGGCCGTGCCCTTTCAAAGGAACCATCCCGGCATTTGCCTGAAACGATTTAGGGAAATCACAGAAAACCTAAATCAGGATGGCTGCAGACGGGATTGAACCGTCGTCCTCCCGAATGCGATTTCCCAATTATGGAAGGCTGTAAATGCAGCGTGGTTCACTATTGCTGCAGGGGAGTTCCAACGACATGTTGAGTCCATCTCACATCGAGTTGCTGAACTACGCCTGACAAAAGAAGCTCCGTCATTGAATTGGGAAATATCCAATGACTTCTGTCACCTCAGAGTAGATTTTGAGAATTTTGTGTGGAACTGTAAGCTGTTAACATGAATTATCTACGGAATAACTGAATGACTGGTAGAAGCTGATCTGGGGGAAGAATTAATTTAATGAGGGAGAAATGTAGAAATTGGTACAAGAGGTACAAAAGGAAGCTTACAGAAATAGAAGATGCGAAATATTAGCAAAATACCAACAGAAAGTGGACTGAACGTGAGAATATTTTGTTGACTCCTACCTGCACGGGGAGAAATGTCCATCGTACGTAATCCTTAAGGTGTCATCGACATCTGCTGCTCGCTTTTCGGAGTTATCCCGTTACTTGCAACTAATCGGGTTATTTGGCGTTTCTTATGGAACAGTTTCTGTTTTATATTGTTCCTAAGAGTGTTATGATGCTCTGTTTTAACACAATTCGCATGTTCTTTGCTATGGGAACTAAGTGAATTTTGTGTGTGTGTGTGTGTGTGTGTGTGTGTGTGTGTGTGTGTATGTGTGTGTCCATGCGTGCATAAGTGTCTTTATACGCCGATCTTTTGTTGCCGAAGAAGCAGTTGTATACTATTGCTAAAATGGGGCCATTTCATCGGCTTACTCTACAAGGGACTGCAGAGGCGGTGCAGAACGAGTACCGGCCTTACGACATCAAGAGGCAGACAACGTCAGCAGCCGCTGGGGGACAGCGACGTGGGAAAGAAGCGAGTCGCGCCAGCGAGGCAGCGGACGTGGGGCTGGCGGGTCCCTCCAGACGCGGCCATCAATTCCAGACTTATCTGGAGCTGCCTGCTGCCGCCCCTACCTGCCGGCGGCCGTCTGATGTCGTATGAGATACCCCGCCGTTCGACCCATTTATTTCGATCGAACGCGCCCGATACGATTCAGCCCGTGACAATACCTCATTGTTCCCCGGCGGCAGTATCAATGCGTGCCTCTATCGCAGTCCACAGCGGCTCGCCGTGCGGACCGGAGAGCTGGTTTGCGCGTTTACCGTCGGTCGCCCCCGCTCCGAACACAGGGAGACAGGCATCGGCAGTCCCTATGCACGCTCCACGTGGCACATCCTAGCAAAACCTCCAGTCCGATTAGCATCCACCTCCTCTCTTCCTAGACCGACACGACTGTGACCAACCATTTCTGCTATACTCTCGTAAAGGAAAGCATATTGATCATATAAAACATATGGGAAACAGAGAAAATTTCAGATGACAACTGCACTGATACATTCATTGCATACAAGGAGTGTTCTATAAGTAATGCAAGACTTTTTTGCTGTAAGCAGGTTACTTTTACTCACGACTCCAATATCCCATATTATTCCCTACTCTTTTGACTACAAAAGGCATTTTGGAATCCCATCTCCTTACGCCACCCTACTGGGGGGCCTTTATTCCTGTATTGTACCACTCTACTGGTTGACATCGGAGCCAGCGTCTTGCTCTATCAATAAATTCCCCAGCATCTGCATAGTGCTTTCTGCAGAAGGCATCCTTCATTGGAAGTCGGAAGATGCGACATCCGAGCTGTAGGGTGGATAAGGAGGAACAGTCCAATGAAGTTTTGTGAGCTCCTGTCGGGTACACAGAACGATGCGAGGGCTTGCGTTGTCAGGGAGAATCTGAAACAAGATGTGCCCTCCAGAGTACCAGAAGACCGTCGCAGTGACTTTACCGGCTGATGGTACGGAGGAGAGGTGGCGTGGCGCCGGTACATGGATTGCCGTTTGGTTTCCAGTTCGAGGTAATGAACTCATGTTTCATCACTTTTGACGACGTTCGACAAAAAGTGTGTAATGATCAATTTCGTAACGCGCAAGAAATTCCGCACAGATGGTGCTTCACTGTACTTCATTGCCTTTTGTTAGGGGGCAAGCAACCTAGCGGGCACACGCCATTGTGTACTGCAGTTGGTGTACCAGTGTGTCAGTACTAGCAATAGATACGAGCACCACCTTTATTAATCCATGCACTTCGATCTTGGTCTTCAACTCTTATTATTCTTTCTTGATTCTTGTACGTATTGTATGTTACCGGTCTTTCCTTACTTTTCTCAGAGTTTTGTACATATTGCACGATATTACATTGTCGAACGCTTTCTCCAGTTGGAAAATTTCTAAGAACGTGTCTTGACCTTTTTTCAGTATTGCTTCCATTATCAAACGCAACGTCAGAACTCCTTTCTGGTGCCTCTGCATTCCCCAAAGCCAAATTGATCGTTAGCTAACACATACTCATTTTTTTTCTATTCTCTTGTAGATTATTCTTTCAACGACTTCGATGCACGGGCTGTTAAGCGCATTGTGCTATAATTGTTGCACTTGTCGGCACCTGCAATCTTGGGAATTGTGTGGATGATATTTTCCCGAAAGTCTGATGGTACATCGCCATTCTCATACATTCTACAAACCAACGTGAACAATCGTTTTGTTTCCACTTCTCCCCAATGATTCCGATGCAGTGTTAGCTGTCCCTTCTGCCTTACCTGATTTTAAGCCTTCCAAGGTTTTTCTAAATTCTGATTCTAATGTTGGAGTCCCTGTCTCTTCCCTATCGACTCGCGTTTCTTCTTCTCTCACGTCGCCAGTTAAGTCCTCCCCCTGACTCAGGCTCTCCACGGACACCTATTTCCTCTGCATTAAACAGTGGAATCCAGCTGCACTTGCTTTTAATTTGACATACGACACCAAATTTAAAACATTTATTCAAAATGCTATCCGAAACGCACCCACGAGGGGAAGGTGTTGGGTTGTACTTAACACTGGAGCTGGTTTACTTGGACACCGAAATCCCTGAGTGGTATGTCACTCAGGTTGTCTCAATATTTATTTTAACGTCACAGCAAAGAGTACGTTCACCGGTACTTGAGTAGTACAGAAAAAGACATACGTTATGACAAACACTCCCTTCCTAAGAAAAACTAAATGATAATCGCTATTAATTCTAGAAAACAGTCAGAAATTAAACCATTGTCCTAGGAAATACGCACAGTTTCGGTTAAATCTATACCTGCATTAAATCTGTCTCAAGCAAATTCAGAGGAATTACTCTTTGTTTAAAAAGGATTCAAGACCACCAATTCTGCAGAACACTCTCAATTATACGTCCACGTAGACATTGCTAATCATTTCGTTAAAATTTTTCTTTGCGAGTGGCCAGTAGTAAAATGAACAACGTAAATTTAATGTATATACGAAGACAGTAACTTGTTCTCGAAATAACAGTTACTGTTGATGACCGTGCAGCTTTTCCCTGGAATAAATGATGGCTAACTGACAACCTCAGCTGCCGACAGGTGTTGTTCATATACCTCGATGTGTACAGCTGAAAACGTGTGCCCCGACTGGGACTCGAACCCGGGATCTCCTGCATACATGGCAGACGCTCTATCCAGCTGAGCCACCGAGGACACAGATGAGTAGCGCGACTGCAGGGACTTATCCCATGCACGCCTACCGTGAGACTCACATTTCCAACTGTCCAATTCTACGTATGTATTGTACCTTATAGACATTTGCCCACCCACTCATTACTCGCGCACGCTTTGGCTATTCCCGTATATATAGTTAAAGGCTACCCAGCCATTGACCTTCGTCTGTGCGAATGCGCACAGGTTGCCCAAACTCTTACCGGAATTGCCAAAGCGTGCGCGAGTAATGAGTGGGTGGGCAAATGTCTATAAGGTACAATACATACGTAGAATTGTGGACAGTTGGGAATGTCGGTCTCACGGGAGGCGTGCAAGGGATAAGTCCCTGCAGTCGCGCTACTAATCTGTGTACTCGGTGGCTCAGCTGGATAGAGCGTCTGCCATGTAAGCAGGAGATACCGGGTTCGAGTCCCGGTGGGGGAACACATTTTCAGCTGTACACATCGAGGTATATCAACAACACCTGTCGGATGCTGAGGTTGTCAGTTAGCCATCATAAATTTAATGTAGTTACTACTAGGGAAGACGGTCACGTACGACTCGAAACCAGTTGAGCAAATTTGGTTAGCTGCAAAATACGAAAATCTCTTTCACGCTAGTCGTTAATTGCAAGGATTTCTTTAAAAAATCGCCTCGACCCAAACTGTGGCATAGGCTAGTAATTTCAACATAATACAGCGCGAAATATTTCAGATAGAATGTTCCTGACTAACTTGCGGTATCAATATACAAATATGCAGAATTCATTAAGCAGGAATGTCCGCAACTGACCAGTAAAAAAATAAACAGTTACATTAAATATTTACAAGGTAATATAACGTAGTATTAACCGAGCGGCCGTTATTAGCTAACAGCTAAGTAACTTACACAATACAAGGCACAATTTTACTGAGAGAACGACCGGGACCAGTTAGCGGTACCAGTGTATGAATATTGGAAATTTTCATTAAGCTAGGAGGACCGTAACTGACCAGTAAAACCCATTAGATTAAATATTTAAAAAGAAATGTGACATAATATCCATCATGCGGCCGTTATCAACCAACAAACAAGTACCTGACAGAATACGAGGAGTAATTTTACTTTGAAAACGGCATTGACTAACTGGCAATATCAGTATATGAACTTGCAAATTTCATTAAGCGAAGTCCACTGTGAGAGATCAGTATAAACGGTTATTTATAAAAGTAGACTGTATGAAGGATGATCGATGGCAGTGCTCCCAAGGAGACGGACTGGTGCAGATGTCGCAGCGCTCGTGTTTAGTCATACTGAAAGAGCCGGTAATCCATGTATGGACAAGGCTTTCTGTGGTTAGAAACTTACTTAAAGGACGCTGTTACGCTTTCGCCGACATAGTTAAGTTACACACGGCCATTTTACACGATACAATTTGGAGCCATCTAGCGACAGAGAGTTGCAACTGGCGCCAGCAAAGCGGGAAAGTCGACCGAGTAATATGCATGATGTGCAATACCTCAAACAGTATCGAGAAGAGAATAAAAAATTCGGAAGTGTTGCCTTTCAGCACGCCCTCGTACATGCAGATCACATGACAGGTAATAACATGCGTTGTAAGAAGTAACAGCCGGCCGGAGTGGCCGTGCGGTTCTAGGCGCTGCAGTCTGGAGCCGGGCGACCGCTACTGTTGCAGGTTCGAATCCTGCCTCGGGCATGGATGTGTGTGATGTCCTTAGGTTAGTTAGGTTTAATTAGTTCTAAGTTCTAGGCGACTGATGACCTCAGAAGTTAAGGCGCATAGTGCTCACAGCCATTTAAGAAGTAACACACGTAATTCACTGAGAGTAAAAACATTTTTGGTAATAGGAAGTGTCAACAGAAATTGCTAAAACAACTAAACCACCGAAGTTTCTGCAATATTTGCAGCAGTTTTGTTCAGGGCCCTGAAGAGAATTGCTGCAAAGATGGTCGTAACGTCAGTGCGTCACTCGCTTTACCATTTTCTAATCACTCTGCCTCCTAAACAAAATGACTTTATTCACCTTAAACACTGGCCACGTACGCCTACGAACTTAAGTAATTCATTTAGTTTATTGAGGAATAATAAGACAAATACACAAATTTGTTCTGAACTGAGATTTAGGCATAATCTTCTGGTTATATTATGTATTCCATGAAGCAGAGATTAAGCAGCACGTAAATTTGGCACTATCAGCCGATACACTCTCATACTCCGGTGCAGCAGCACTTCCTGGGAATAAACACTTAGCTATGCTCTGATGAGTCGAAATATTATGACTGCTGCCCGCCTTTTGACTGAGTGGATGCCACCTGCTGGCGTTGCAGACACGTGACGCTCTAAAAAAAAAAAAAAAAAAAAAGTACAGGTTGGTTGTACGAGGGTAATCCCAAAAGTAAGGTCTCCTTTTTTTTTGTAAGTACATAGACCTGTTTGTTTCTGCAAATGTTTACATCAGTTTACAGCTTGAACATTTAACTATTTTTCGACATAATCACCATTTCTGTCGATGCATTTTTGTAGACGCTGTGGCAGTTTTTGTGTGTCCATGTCATACCAACTCGACGACATGCTGTTCAGAAAGTTTTGAACCTTTTCTTTCACCTCGTCATCGGAGCTTAATCGCTTTCCGGCCAAATGTTCTTTTAACCTAGGGAACAAGTGATAGTCACTGGGCGTCAAGTCAGGACTGTAGGGTGGGTGGGTGATTATGTTCCACTGAAACTGTTGCAGGAGAGCAACCGTTTTTCGAGCGATGTGTGGGCGAGCGTTGTCATGGAGAATGTGTACGCCCTTGCTCAGCATTCCTCTTCTCCGGTTCTGAATTGCCCGTTTGAGTATTTTCAGAGCCTCAAAGTACCTGTCCTCGTTAATTGTGGTCCCAGTGGGCATAAAGTCGACCAGCAATACCCCTTTCCGATCCCAAAAAAACGGTTGTCATAACTTTACCGGCAGACTGTGTTTGTTTGAATTTCCACGGCTTTGGCGAAGAAGAATGCCGCCACTGGCGTGATTGTTGCTTGCTCTCAGGTGTAAAATGGTATGCCCAGATTTCGTCACCCGTGACAACTGAGTCCAGAAAGTTGTCCTGTTCGGCTGCAAGATGGTGAAGAAATGCGCGGGAAACATCAACTCATTGTCGCATGTGGGCCTCAGTCAGCATGCGTGGCACCCATCTTGCGCACACCTTCCGGTGTGAGCGGTGCTTCGGGAAACTTCAGGAACCAACGTGCAGAGATCATCCAGAGTGATCCGCCGATCTTCATGCATGCTTTTCTCAACCTTCAACACTGTCTCCGCCGGCCGGTGTGGCCTATCGGTTCTAGGCCCTTCAGTCTGGAACCGCTACGGTCGCACGTTCGAATCCTGCCACGGGCATGGATGTGTCAAGTCCTTAGATTAGTTAGGTTTAAGTAGTTCTAAGTTCTGGGGGACTGACGACCTCAGATGTTAAGTCCCATAGCGCTCAGAGCCATTTGAACCAACACTGTCTCCTCAGAAATTGACGGTCTCCCGCTCCTTTGTTCGTCGTGAATTTCGGTCCGATCAACTGCAAACTCTCTACACCACTTACGAACATTTTTGACATCCATGCACGACTCACCATACACTTCCGTCAATTGGCTATGGATTTCAATCGGCGCAGCGCCCTTTGCGATCAATAACCGAATAACTGCGCGCAATTTGCACTTGGGGGTTACATCCAACGGGAGCTCCATTCTCAACGGCTGCCAAGCCGAGACTGAGCGCCTCAGCGCGGCGTGCGCATGTTTACAAACAGCGCCTGAAGCACTCTTCATACCAGTGTGACCAACTGCCACACAAACAGAGTTCTGTACTTATAAAAAAATAGGAGACCTTACTTTCGGGATTACCCTCGTAATTAAGCTTCCGTTACGTGAGCTAGTGTTGACAGAAAACTATTTACCATATAGTTACTTAGTTTGTATGAAAAATGTCCAGACTGCGTGCTACGTTATATGGGTTGTTAGTAGTGTAAGTGTCGTGACTTACAGTTAGGGACTGTTACTGCTGCGGCAATGTAGGGCTGAAACACAAGCGTCGGTGAGCATTTCAGTTGCAGCCAACGTGGATCTGGACAAGGTGAGTTGTTTTACCAAAACAACAGCAATGGTACTGCTGCTCTTAGCGAGTATCGACGCATTAAAGGAATACGGAGAGGTCCTCTTTTCACACTGTTGTTGGAGAACATGATACGGAAGTTCGTATTTACTGGGGATTTGGGAATTACTCCTGAGTCAGTCCGGTGGACATTTGCACCACTAATTGTTGAAGAAGTTACTGTTGCCATGGCTCAGAGCGTTGGACGCAGTGTGCGATCTTCAAGCAGTGAATGAGCTGTGTCACGATGGCTGATCACTCCTAGGTCCACCGTTCCAAAAGTGTTGGCAACAACTGTGAAATGGTACCCGTACAGATTTTACATTAGTCACCAACTTTTCCACATGACGCAGACATTCGAGTAGACAGTGATCTTAGGTTTCTTGCAAGGTTCAAGTAGATGACATGTGGCCTTTGAACATTTTGTAGAGTGATGAAGCACACTTTATGCTCCCCGGCGCTGTGACACTAGTAGTTGTCGCATTTGGGGATGATCACCACCAACGAACGTCCTTGAAGTTTCCCTTGCATAGTGAATGAGTCTCTGTGTGACGTGGCTTCACGGCAGTGTTCAGGGCATGTTTCTGTGACAGGCATCGCCAACATGTGATCCCTGCTCTACGGGACAGAGGTGCTTTGGCCTCAGCCGTTTTGATGCACGCTGGAGCTCCGCCTCTGCTTATGTCACTCGGTCACACATTTGTAGAAGACAGTCGTTCCAAACTGCGTGGCCACCAAGATCACCAGTTTTAAAACCGTGTGATTTCTGACTGAGGGGTTACCTGATGAACAGGATTTATCAACGAGACATAAGACACGTTGGAGGGTGAGGATGGGGTAGCGAGGGAGAGAGGCAACATTTCAGCCCGCGTGTTTCGGATAGCAGCATAGCAACAGAACAGTAGAGCAATAGGCTGTAGTGAATGCAATTGGTCGTCTACATCTGCATCTACATTTACATATATACTCCGCTAGCCATCAAGTGGTGTGTGGCGGAGGGCACAATTCGCGCCCAAGGCATATCGCCCCTCCCCCCCCCCCCCCCCCTTCCCTCTGTTCCACTGGCGGATCGCGCGAGGGAATAACGACCATCTGAACGCCTCAGTACGAGCTCTAATTTCCCTTATCTTTGAATGGTGATCATTGCGCGATTTGAAAGTTGCAGCTAATAATATATGGTCTACATCCTCGGCGAAGAGCGGATTTCTGAATTAAGTGAGCAGCCCCTTCCGTTTCACGCCCCGTCTATCAGCAGGTATGTCCCACTTCAAACACTCTATGATATTTGTAACGCTCCAGCGATGGCTAAATGTACCAGTCACGAATCTTGCCGCTCTTCTTTTGACCTTCTCAATCTCTTGAATCAGACCCAACTGGCAAGGGTCCCATACAGACAAACAATACTCTAAGACTGGGCGAACTAACGTATTGTAAGCTATTTCCTTTGTTGAAGAACTGCATCGCTTCAGGATTCTATCAATAAACTGCAATCTAGAGTTCGCCTGGACTGTAACATGTGTAATCTGATCATTTCATTTGTAATCATTTCTAATAGTCACATACCGCTTCGGAAGACTAAGCATTTATTTTCTACTTGTACATTAATGGGGATTTTCGCCTTGTTATACGCAGTAGGTTACATTTACTAATATTGAGAGATAACTGCCAGTCATTACATCACACATTTATTTTCTGCAAATCCTCATTGATTTTTTCATAACTTTCGTGTGATACTACTTTCCTGTAGAGTATAGCATCATCGGCAAACAGTCTAATGTCGCTGTCAATACCATCAACCAGATCGTTTTGTGTAAATCGTAAAAAGCAGCGGACCTTTATGCTTACTTGGGGCACACCTGAAATTGCGCTTGTTTCTGTTGAAGTCACCCCGTTCACGAAGACGTACTGCTCCTTGTCTGTTAGAAAACTTTCTATCCAACCGCATATGTCATCGGATAGACCGTAAGCGTGCACTTTTTGGAGCAAGCGACAGTGCGAGACTGAGTGGAACAACTTTCGAAAGTCGAGAAATATGGCACCAACCTGGGGGCCGGTATCTAGAACCTGTTGCATATCATGCACAAAGAGAGCCAGCTGTGACTAGCATGACCGCTGTTTCCTAAAACCGTGCTGGTTTCTGCAGATGAGCTTCCTAGAGTCTAGATAGGTCATTATGTCTGCACACAAAATATCTTCCATGATTCTACAACAAATCGATCTCAGTGAAATTGGCTAGTAATTATGTGCATCCGATTTTCTACCATTTTTATAGACTGCTATGACCTGGGCCTTCTTCAGCCCAGTGGAACTTTCCGCTCTTCCAAAGATCTCTGATAGATGATGGATAAGAATGGTGCTATATTTGTAGCATAGTCAAGATATAATTTTACGGGGATACCGTCTGGGCCAGATGCCTTCCTGGCGCCTAAAGATCTTAACTG
Source organism: Schistocerca serialis cubense (assembly GCF_023864345.2). Taxonomy (NCBI): domain Eukaryota; kingdom Metazoa; phylum Arthropoda; class Insecta; order Orthoptera; family Acrididae; genus Schistocerca; species Schistocerca serialis. The sequence continues at coordinate 167,293,437 of NC_064638.1, read as the reverse complement.
TTTTACAATCCCAGATACACTAAACACTATGTCAGCCATCTTTGCGTTTGTTCGATAGTTGAAATGGGGGATGGTGTTGCAGTCCTCTACCGTCAACGAGTTTTTGAAAGCTAGGTTTACAATTTCGGTCTGCTGTTTATCATCATCAGTTATATTACCCGTACTGTGGTCACAGTAAGCAACGTTTGTAGCGTGGAACTTAAACATTTTATGCAGTTGACATATGATAGCCTCTGATGTGGAGATTAAAAATGATTGTTTCAATAGTTTATTTGTTATCTTCCGCATGTCCTTACAAATGTATCCGCTAAAGTTTCATTATCCTACCATAACTCTTTTTTTTTTGGGGACACTCTCAGGTAGCGGGCGTTTAATTATAATGACCCTGTAGTATAAGTAAGCAAGATGACTGGGCAAACATTCTAGTTGCAATAAGGGCCGCCAATAAGTGACTTGGACAAAGGGTGGATTGATCTGACCCGGCGGCTCGGAACGAGCATCTCGAGAACTGCCAAGTTGGCTGGTTATCAGCAGGTATGACGTCATAAACAATGAGCTGCGTGAAAAACTGCCGCATCGTACATGTTGTTTAAATGTATTACTCTATTCACAACATGTTTCGCAGTCAGTATCCACATATGCCGCTGAATGTACCAACACAAATCAAGATATATCACGTAAACACAGAGACTCCTGAAAAAAATGCCATATCATGAATGAAGTTGTAATACATTTATTCTTTACTACCAAGACACTCCACTGTCGAATCAACGTATGGAAATCCCTGACAACTGGCAGCGCTTTTGTCAGCTTTCAGCTGCAAAGCGCAAACGGCTGTAGGCGAAAACAATATACAGCTATGAACAGGTGTTGCCATGGAGACGATTACAAAATCACGTTGTAGATACGTAAAGCAACTGTGGCCAGCATGCAAAAGCTGTCCGATATCATCCCGCAGTAGTTAAATAAGCATTACAGAGAATTCTAATTTTGCATACAGTGTTTCTTAATTCTGATACTGTATTTACACATTAGTACATAATTCACATTCATTATTTCAAAGGAGTTCTCATGCATACGAAAATGAAATTTTTTCGATATTGTACTACGATGTAGTTCGTTAGTTGTTTTAGTTTCTGACAGGAAGCTGGCAAAATGAATACCCAGGCAATGCTGGGTTTCTCAACTAGTTTAATTACAAGAAACTTGCATGTAAGAAACAATTAACAATAGTTAACTCTCATGGGCGGTTGGTGATCATGTGCTGTAGCACACTGTAAATATCGCATTAAAATTGTGCCATTTGTCTTAGGAAGCAAGCCGGAAATCACACAAAAATTACGCCATTTTTCTTCGAATGCAAATATAAACCGTACTAAAATTACGTCGTTTCTGTTCGAACTCATGCTGGTGTCCAAACAAAACTGATGAAAACATGTTTTGTAGAAGTCTCTTCGCAGTAACAAGAAACCACAGTGTCGAGTACTAAAAATGATTTCAGCTGCGCTAAGATCCACTCAGAGAAGCGACGCAGCTATCTGTGTTTGACTGGGCATGCTCTTAGGCTAGGCGCAAATTGAGACGCGTATAGCAAGTGTCACGTGACACGACTCTACAGCGCGACACGCTCATGCTGCACGAGTCGCGCGGGTGCAGCTCATATTGCGACGCGTACACCACACTGCGCACGCGTCGACTGGCGACGCTCTGCGCTGACAGAACCGAAGCGTGCGCAACCTGTTATCTTTCTCAAACGATTTTAAAGAAGCTATTCACTGAAAATATATGATTTTTGCCTTACTTGTAGCGCTATATGTCAGATTCGTGACGAAGTGCCCATCAACTCGCTAATGACCATTCTTATTGTGATCTACACATTTTAGTAAGACAGTACGCAAAACTCAAAAAGTTTGCAACGAAAATTAGGGGTCGCTGTGATTTTGCGTTTGGTGCGTATTACACCATATGTTGCTGCGTATGAAATGTAGCTAACATGTTGAATTTTTGTTTAGACTTGGGAGGAGATCTCTATCTGCCTCCGATCTCAAGAAAATGGATCCCATGTAGCGCGCTCACTTCCGATCTCACGCCCGCGAGAATGAAATACTCGCAACATCTCTCGTATCTCCTAAACCGCTCGAGACATCGAAACGAAAGTTTGGCGAATGATAGCACACAACGAGGAGAGTGTTTTGTCAATTCTTAAACACACGGAACTTCCTTATCTATGGCGATATATCAGTACTTATACTTCCGTTTTTATTTATTTCACGCCAGTGACTGTAATTTCTTAAGAGTTGTCGACAGCTAACAAAACAAGAGCTTCCTATTATGAAAATAAACATGAAATTTCTTCTTTTATGTTACTGCAAACCGGCACTATGAGGTTTTTCGTAAGCTATTGAGTTCTGTGATTGCCAATTACTTGTTTAATGAGGCACTCCGTTTCTGAATTCTGTCTCAGTAGCTGCTGTGAGATGAGCTTGGAAAATTACACTGTGACAAAGGAAATACAATTAAACCATTCACCAAGAGAAATGTGGCCGTTACTCACAAACGGTGATGCTTCTTCGAATGAGAAAAGATTAACAACTCACATAAAAGTAGATTGCCAATTCCGTTGGAATTTTGGTGGAATCCACGTAACCCATCGTGTTTTTAACACTGAGCGACTAGAATGGAAACTTACCAAAGGATTTTATTCCTTCTCTTGATCTGAGCAGTATTAAAACAATGACGAGCGTTCCTTCGGGCGGAATGATAGGCACATGCCAGATACTGGTTACTCACCTACGGCTTGCTAAACTGACAATGTGTGATCGCGAATAAAATAGTTGTTATTGAGAAAAATAAACAACTGATCTGTCGTACAACACAATGGTCATTGTATTGTCAGCAGCGGAGGATAATGCGCGCAACAGGAATGTATAAACTAGCCAGTGTGCCTTGTGAGTTGGAATTCGAAAAACATAGTCATGAAAGTAGATCTGCCTTTGTCAGCAGTACATTTCAACAAATTAAATATATGTAATCATAACACTCTTTTAGGATATTCCTACTTTCGTAATAATACCGACCACTTTCTTCATTTGTGTAGCCTGTTGTATAATTACTTTATTAATGCTGATAATGTGCATGCAACAATTGAAATACTTTTTCTCATCACGTCGAACCAATTAAACCATTGTTATTTGTGACTGCTTTTCGACTGTTTCTAGCTTGCAGTGGGAATGTGATATTCACATGCATGTAGTACAGTGTGTCGTATTACATTATTACATCCATAACAGAGCAATCACAGTGAGACGTCTATACTTCAGATGTTGGACGCTTTTTACCAGGAGCACAAAGGGATCACACATGTGAAGATTATCCCTTTCTAAATTTTTGTAACAGATCGTACAGATACGCCAGCATACTAGGCAGCGAGAAGATATGTTGTGGCGTAACAAGCTTGCTACGCCACACTGGGAAGGGAGCCGAAAGAAAGGCACGCGTACACACACGCCGACTGGCGTCAAGTCTGGAACAGGATAACTATTGAATGGTAGCAAGAAAAGTACGTAGCTGCTTTATACTTAACTTTTAATCTTTGTTGGTTTACACGTTCTTCTTGAGACATTTATACGATAACTCTCAAAGTAGGTAAGGCTAATGACGCCTTGCTAGGTCGTAGCCATGGACTTAGCAGAAGGCTATTCTAACTGTCTCTCGGCAAATGAGAGGAAGGCTTCGTCCGTATTGTCGCTAGCAATGTCGTCGTACAACTGTGGCGAGTGCTCTATCGTATCTCGAGACCTGCCTTGTGGTGGCGCTCGGTCTGCGATCACACAGTGGCGACACGCGGGTCCGACATGTACTAAATGGACCGCGGCCGATTTAAGCTACCACCTAGCAAGTGTGGTGTCTGGCGGTGACACCACAAGATAACCTTGTTTTACTTTCCTACCCTGACTCTTAATCACATGATTTCATAATATTCCTTGCTTCCTTATTCACTACCCTCTGTCCCTTCTTACGATCTGAAAACATCGCGGAGGCATATGATACAATTCCAGCGGCCAACGGCTCATCAGTTACTGAAGTATGCATTTTTCTTGACAGAAGAAAGACAAAAAAAAAACAATACAGATATAAATAACAGAAAAGTATAATGTACTAACGAAGAAAGATGGAGCGTTTAAATGGCGAAAACGAAACACTACCGAAAGGCAATGAAATTTAGTACACAGTAAGGCAAAATTTATCGTATGGGCAATACTACCACTGCTCATATGCGCCGCTCCGATGTGAGCATATGGCCGGGCTACTTTTCCGCTCCCCGCCTCAAATTTCCCACGGTGCTAGCGAGCCACGCGCGACGCGCGGCGCGAGAAACTGTGCCTCAACCACAACGCCGCGCGACCTGGCGCAGGCGCGTGTCGCGTCCCAGTCGCGTCGCGTCCCAATTTGCGCGGTCCCACTTGCACCTGTGATGTTACGAAAACGCGCGCTGCGCTGCGTCGCGCCACACGCGCTGTACGCTTCTCAATTTGCCCCTAGCCTTTATGTGACGTCATCCGTGTTGTCACTACCCGTGCTGGAATCCTCACAGCATCTCACTAGCACAACGCAGTTCATTATTTGTTTTAGTTTCTGACAGGAAGCTGGCAAAACGAATACCCAGACAATGCTGGGTTTCTCAGCTAGTTTAATTACAAGAGATATTATCAAGGACGACGTATTTGAGATAAATCTTCAATGTGCAAAAAAACGATTATACTAATACAAACCTGCGTGTGGGTGAAACATAGCGCTTTTCGAGTCGCCTTCCAGTTATGACTTTTGGTTGGTAACTTGGTTAAAGCTTAGACTATGTGGTCGGGATATTGCTAGTGCCCATGTAATTTTCATTGTTGCCACTATTGACAAGATGCTGTGAGGGTTGCAGCACGGTTGGTGCCAGCACGGATGACGTCACATCAGAGCATGCACAGTCAAACACAGACAGCTGTGTCTCTTCTCTGAGTGGATCTTAGCGCAGCTGAAATCATTTTTAGCACTCGACACTGTGGTTTCTTGTTACTGCGAAGAGACTTCTATAAAACATGCTCTCATCAGTTTTGTTTGCACATCGGCATGCGTTCAAACAGAAACAACTTAATTTTAGTACGGTTTACGGCTTGCATTCGAAGTAAAATGGCGAAATTTTTGCGTGATTTTCGTCTTGTTTCCAAAGAGAAATGGCTTAATTCTAATGCGATATTTACAGTATGCTGTAGCACATGATCACTAACCGCCCCTGAGAGTTAATGTTGTTAATTGTTTAGTACAAGCGGAGTCGACTGGTTGGAGACCTTTCATGATGGCTACTGTATTTGCCGCAGGCACTGACGCGTTCTGAAAGGGAGTGTTTGTTGGTTCTATGATACAACGCCCAAACTCGAAAGATTACTGAAATACTAGACAGCGTCCAAAAGTTCCCACTATTTGATTTTGCACTCAAATGGTTACGAATTTACTGGAATGCTGCTAGGTGTTTCTCTATACATCCTTCTTGAATCGGTGTGCAAGGGGCGCGAGTTGAGTGGTTTGTTTAGTTGCTGACGGGTGTATTTCCATTGCAGTGTTTTACTAAGACTGCGCATTTACAATTTTCATCTTCACTCCACATAGACCAATACCACCGTTATAACCGTATATCCAATCGCCTCAGATTACACCATTCTGACGTCTCTTCACTTTGGAAATGCTAACTTCAACGATTTCTTTATCAGATATCGACGGTGATTGAATTAATTCATTTGTACCCAGTTGTTAACCTCTCACGGTCCTTACTACAATGCGTAAATAACCAACTTTTAAGTGAAGGATTTTACGGTGCTTCATTTCACTCCAATTTCTCATTTTCATTCACCGCAGCGCTTAGAATCTTCTACAACGTTTTCCTAGATCTTACTGTGATAGGCTTGCTTCTCTGTTGTTGTTTTGTCACTTTCATCTGTCTTTCTGGCGTTCATACTCAATTAGGAGCCAGCCGAATGTTAAATTATTTGTCTTCTTACAGCCGCTGTAAACAACACTGCAGCCTTTCTACGTTAATTTTGCGTATATTTTTGCCTTACCTGAAAACTCTTGCTACCATCCACTCCAAATCTCTCTCTCTGTAAATTTTCGTCCCACATTTCACGCACATTGGAAAGAACAGCAAATTTCTCTTAATCTAAAGGCAAATGATATGAAAATTCTCTGCATGTATTAATTCACCGCAGATTGTTTTACATAATCGTTTCAGGGTATTAAAGCAATTTCAATGCATACTCCGGATCACTGATGTTTACAATTGTCATTTGAGGGTCCGCACAATATTCAGTCATCAGGTGTGTGAACACCAAATTAGTAAATTTGCATATCTACTCCTCTCGTCAGTTTATTGTTTTGTGTATGCAGATTGTTATTACCAAATTTGCGGGTTTTGCGAGCATAATTTTATCCTATAGCTATTCCATTTGTGGTTTTACTGTTTCCCCACAGGCGAATATCCGCGAGAGCAATCACACAGCAATAACAGTTTACACAAACATTTCTATCTTCTGCACAAAGAGATTTTATGAGCACTTCTCTATGTTTGTTCACAAGCTACAATTAATATATTTAGATTATTATTGAAGATTGTATGATTGCCTCTATTCAGCGTTAATAAAATTTGAAGGCTTGTCGAGTAGCGTTACGTCTCTGTTAATTTAATTTGTCTTCTGTGTGTTTTCCTGCACAGTTCCACAATATGCTAGTTCTTTTCTGAAATTATTTTACAAAACATTTTATACGTATTTAGTGAGTTATTATCTGTCAATATATTCAGCATATTTCAAAAAGTTTTACTATTTCACCATTCTGCCAGTCTCATATTTGATCAGAATCACCATTGTCATCATCATTTTTGTATCCTGCTTACTCGTTAAATATGGGCTGCCAGGGAAACCTGCTTTCTCGGATCGCTAGACAACAATTCAAGCAAATCGTATTAATGAAGTTTATTACAAAAGGAATTGATTACAATACTTAACTTTGTCAAATGCAGGTACGTCGCAGGCAAAGGGCGACAGACAAAGTAAGAAATCTCATCAGTATGGACAATGCTACACAGCAGAAGCGAAATAACTAGTCTTGACGCTATTCTTGAACTCGCTGCTGAAGAACTCGTACAACTGGGAGTCCTCAACTGGGCCGCAGCCAAACGGCGTGGCGCTCATCTCTTCGTGTCGATGGCGCTGCCGTCGCATTCTCGTCCTGGAGAGGGGTCGGTCAGCGTGCAATTGGTTGACATCATCTCACAGCCGTCTCTGCTCCAGCGTTCAAGCCTGGCGTGCCGGTGCTTGACTTAATGCTGGAACAATTACCATCAGCAAACTGACGTCCACGATGAAGCCATTACCAGATTTTTCCAGCAGTACTGTCTTTTTCTACATGCACCCATGTTGGTCCTATGTACTTCTCGATGTCATTTACCCTCATTGACTAGGCCGACGTCTCTCCTGGAAGAGCAATGAGTAACAGGTAGTCCTCTAGGCACATTCCACTACATTAGGACCTATTTCATTTCCATCATTGCACCCAACATTTTCGCTGGAGACTCTTTATTTTTCCTTTTTCCCAACTCTCATATTAAAATTCACACATTATCACTGAATCGTGGTATCTGATCATTACCTTTTGTAACCCTTCTCAGAAGTACTCCACCTTCGCAGCGTTATCATGCTGGCACATAGACTTGCATAATTTAATTGGGATACCTTTCCTTTATTTTTAACATAAGTGTTGCTATTCTCTCTGAGATTTCTTCGATATCTAAGACTGTTTTGAACTATATTTGTTTACAACAAAACATGCTCTTGAACTTTGTTCCGCAGGTGTTTCTCTGATTTTAATTCTGTTTGAGGTTGTATCAGTAAACAGAAACTTCTTTTGTGTTATTACATTCCTATATATATTGTGGCACACAAGCCAGGATACCAACGCCCGTTTAAAAGTGACTGACCTTTGTAGTTTTGTATTTTGGAACATTTTTTCTTCTGTGAAACACAGCGATTTGAGCAAGTGGTGGTTTCCAGCATATGAGTAATTGCCACCCTTAGGGTATGAACAGTTCTGTCAAGAGTAAAAACGAAAAGGGGACGCTTAGTTCAGTAAACAATATTTAGAAAAAAAATCTCCTCTCTTATCATTCTTTCTTGAAAATATAATGACTGTTACTTAACGAACATTATCTAATTACAGTTTTCACATTAGAGCTCGTAACTCCATGCAGTGAAAAGAAAGCATGCAAAACGTCGTTCGAAATTCTCGTGCTGTCAGATAAAATGATGTTTACTATGATGCCACTGCCACGGGACACTGCGCATCCATTGCTTTGAACAGATTATCAACTCGTTTCTCCCTTTGCTTCGGTTACTAACCGAGCCAAAATAACTCATAATGTAATTATTTCCATATGCGCATACTTTATTGATTTTATTTTACTTTTTCATTATTATGTTAACAGAAAAAATGGGTAGTTTTCTACTTTAACTAGAGCTTCGCCGAAGCAGAAATGACACAGCTTTTGAACGATACCGTAACTGACAATAAATTTGAAAGTAGGAAATGCTAAAAATACCCATTCAAACATTATTTGCGGCAGCATGTCAATACTAATAAATTCTATTACCAACAATTTTCCCGATTTGGAAAATTGGAAAGGAAATAGGCTGGTTCCAAGACCTTTCACCGTCAATATAGAATTATTTTCAGATTCTAAATTCGGTCCTAACCGACATTTTGGCCTCTGAGAAGACAACGCACTCACAGCAGAATTCGATAGAATTAAATGGCAACATTTTACTGTGAGGCACAACAAAGAGGTGTGAAAGTGTATTTTCCGGTGATATGTATTGGTAGAAAACAAACTGAATTTAAAAGAAACGAAGCCATTTGAGCAACATTAGTTTAAACTTAAAGAAATGATGTACTTATAAAGTATGGAAATTGCGAACTAAATACATCTGTCGTTTTGAGTCGGTCAGCGAACGGACAATACTGAGTAACCAAAGAACGAGAAGCGAAGAGACAGTTTGGTTAAACAACTGGACTTAAAAAAGTCAGCGAATGAGAGAAGATCCTAGAAGAAGGTGGAATAAATCAGCAAGTGGAAGTAGGACCAAAAGATAATCGAGTCCAGAGTAGATGTATTGCTTCAGCAGATAACCTAGCGATCTTTGCCGAAGATATTAAATCAATCATGATTCAGAGATATCTTCTTGGGAAAGCTGCTGAGAAGACGGACTTAAGAAAATCGTTAACGAAAACTAATTACATGGTTGGCATCTTGGATACCCCGAACTTAGTAGAAACAAACTTTCAATGGACAGGGAAGCTCATAAAATGAAATACCTTAGAGACATCGTTCAAATGAATGCATAAAATGTCGTTAGAGACTGAATCATTGTGACTATGTACCAACTCTCCAACGATACCAATATCAAATCAGTCTCCATAAACACAAAAAGCGTGCACTACACATCCCTCAAACACTCTACGCAACGAAGTGCGTTGCCTTGCTCATACTAGAGGAAATGGTGGTTGGAGATAACAAAACGAAAGCGGAAGTTTTAAATTTCGCGATTAAGAAATCGTTCACGTAGTAGAATCGTTCAAACATATTGTCGTTTGACCCGTAAGGACGATATAGTAATAAGCATCCACCGCGTGGAAAAACAGCTGAGTTGAGAAAAAGAAGTCCCAAGTCCAGATGGAATCCCAATTCGGATTTAAAGCATTGTCCCCTTACATAGCTTGCATCTATCGCGAATCTCTCACCCAGCGCAAAGTCCCAAGGGACTGGCAAAAAGCATAGCTGATTCCTGTATATAAGAGGGGTATAAAACGGACCCGCAGAATTACAACGCTGCAGAATCACTGAGAATATTCTCAATTCGGATATAATAAATTTTCTTGAGACAGTGGAGATTATGTACGTGAATCTGGACGGTTTTAGAAAGCTCGCTAATGCGAAAATATGAAACAGAGTCCAAGGAATGTAAGTGTCTTGAAAACTTCTTAGGTAATACACTGCCGGAAAAATTTTTACACCCAGAAAGACAATGTCGAATTTGCATATGCCACCTGAAGGGTAGTACACTACTAGCCATTAAAATTGCTAACGGCTATACATTGGACAAATATATTATACTAGATTACATTTTCACGTAATTTGGGTGCATAGATCCTGAGAAATCAGTACCCAGAACAACTACCTCTGGCGGTAATAACGGCCTTGATACGCCTGGGCATTGAGTCAAACAGAGCTTGGATGGCGTGTACAGGTACAGTTGCCCATGCAGCTTCAACACGATACCACAGTTCATCAAGAGTAGTGACTGGCGTATTATGACGAGCCAGTTGCTCGACCACCATAGGCCAGACGTTTTCAATTGGTGAGAGATCTGGAGAATGTGCTGGCCAGGGCAGCAGTCGAACATTTCCTGTATCCAGAAAGGCCCGTACAGATCCTGCAACATGCGGTCGTGCATTATCCTGCTGAAATGTAGGGTTTCGCGGGGATCGAATGTAGGGTGGAGCCACGGGTCGTAACACATCTGAAATGTAACGTCCACTGTTCAAACTGCCGTCAATGCGGACAAGAGGTGACCGAGACGTGTAACCAATGGCACCCCATCCCATCACGCTGGGTGATACCCCAGTATGGCGTTGACGAATACGCGCTTCCAACGTGCGTTCACCGCGATGTAGCCAAACACGGATGCAGTCATCTTGATGTTGTAAACAGAACCTGGATTCATCCGAAATAATGACGTTTTGCCATTCGTGCACCCAGGTTCGGCGTTGAGTACACAATCGCAGGCGCTCCTGTCTGTGGTGCAGCGTCAAGGGTAACCGCAGCGACGGTCTCGGAGCTGATAGTACATGCTGATGCAAGTGTCGTCGAACTGTTCGTGCAGATGGTTGTTGTCTTGCAAATGTCGCCATCGGTTGACTCAGGGATCGAGACGTGGCTGCACGATCCGTTACAGCCATGCGGATAAGATGCCTGTCATTTCGACTGCTAGTGATACGAGGCCGTTGGGATCCAGCACGGCGTTCCGTATTACCCTCCTGAACCCACCGATTCCATATTCTGCTAAAAGTCATTGGATATCGGAAAACGCGAGCAGTAATGTCGCGATACGATAAACCGCAGTGGCGATAGGCTACAATCCGACCTTTATCAAAGTCGGAAACGTGATGGTACGCATTTCTCCTCCTTACACGAGGCATCACAACAACGCTTCATCAGGCAACGCCGGTCAACTGCTGTTTGTGTATGAGAAATCGGTTGGAAACTTTCCTCACGTCAGCACGTTGTAAGTGTCGCCACCGGCGCCAACCTTGGGCTATTGCTGTGAAAAGCTAATCATTTGCTTATCACAGCATCCTCTTCCTGTCGGTCAAATTTCGCGTCTGTGGCACGTCATCTTCGTGGTGTAGCAAATTTAATGGCCAGTAGTGTAGATGTACTGATAATGGTTTCGACGTTGTCCGCCAACAGATATCGTAGTGGCATAGCTGCCAGAGAACCATGTGTGTCTCCAAATTAATAAGAAATGCTAACAGACAGAAGCCTCAGTGTGGTGCAAACATGTGAAGCAAGCAGGCAACCATTCAATGCAGACACACTAGTTTTTCCTACAGTCAACTGAGCGAGTTTGAAACGGGTCATAGTGGCCTTCCGACTGGCGGGATGGTCCGTACGGAGAACTGCCACACAAGCTGGACGTGTTGCGTCAGTTTTCCAACAAAACTGGTATCAGTGGTCACGGGAACATTCCAAAGCTGCAGACGAGGTTCTGGGCGTACAGGCAGCACAAACGACCACCAGCAGTGACAGAACGTACAGCGGCCACAGCAGATATAAGAGGGCTTGTGAGCTCAGACGTGTCAACATGAACTCTTGCGAAATGGTTGTTAGCAATGGGACTGCGGGCAAGCACCCCTCCAGCCCACCTTGCACACACGCTACACCATCGACGTACACATTTCGACTGGTGCCGTCAGGCCTTCGCATGAAAGGTAGAATGGCACACCCTGGTCTTATGAAAGCAGATTCTACCTGCATGTTAGTAATCGTAGTTCGCGAATACGACCTAGATGTGGTGAGTGCTGTCTCGTAGAACGCATTCGTCCAAGACAAACTGATCTAGGCCCAGGTCTTATGGTCTGGCTTGCCATACACTACAACTTTCGTTCACCTTTGATGTTTCTGGAGGCTCTAACCAACGTTCGGTAAGTGCAAAACGTTGTTAAACATTTTCTTTTGCCACTTTTATAACAAAAATATGAAGGATAAAGCTCGCCCACACTGCCCGTGAAGCTCAACGTGCTCTGCAAGATGTGCAGCACCTTCCTTGATCAGCACAATATCCGGACTTGTCTCGAATCGAGCATGTGAACAGAACCACTCTTCAAACAACAGCACTTACAGAGATTTGTGAACAAGCCGATCAGGCGTTGCATAACGTATCCCAGGACAGTATTCGCTATTTGTGCGATCGACCAGATGCCTGTGAACCTACACCACATACTAATACTGTTGTTTCACCATGGGTGGACGTCTGGTTCCACAGAGCCGCTTGTGCTATCGACCTGTAAATGTTATCATTTCATGTACTCCACAGGCACCGTTACAACAATGAATCTTGAGTGAAATGGAAACCTCTAAAAGGGTCTACTAATTTTTTCCGGCATTTTAGAAACCAGAATGTTGTCATCGATGGCCAGTGTTCATCAGAGACAAGAGTATTGTCGCGAGTGCCCCAGGGAAGTGTGATACCACCGCTATTGTTTTCTTTACACATCAATGATCTGGCGGACAGGGTAGAATGCAATCTGTGGTTGTTTGCTGACGATGCTGTGGTGTAAGGGAAGGTGTTGAAGTTGAGTGACTGTAGGAGAATGCAAGATGACTGAAACAAAATTTCTGATTGGTTTGACGAGTGTCGCATACCTCTAAGTGTATAAAAAAGTAAATTAACGCGGATGAATAGGAGAAACAAACCAGTAGCGTTAGGATACAGCATTAGTAGTGTCCTGCTTGACACAATCACGTCGTTTAAATAAGTGGGCTTAACGTTGCAAAGCGATATGAAGTATACAAGCGTGTAAGGAGTGTGCTAGGGAAGGTGAATAGTTGTTTTCGGTTAATTGGGAGCATTTTGGGAAAGTGTAAATGAGACCGTAAATAGGATGCTAGTGGGACCTATTCTCGAATACTGCTCGAGCTTTTGGGATCTGTACCTAGTCGAACTAAAAGGAGATAACGAAGCAATTCGCATGTGAGCTGCTAGATTTGTTACTTGTATGTACGAGCAACACGTAAGTGTTACGAAGTTGCTTCAGAAACTTACACGGGAATACCTAGAGGGAACACGACGTTCCTTTCGAGAAACACGAGAAACACTATTGAGAAAATATAGTGAACCTATATTTGAAGTTGCGTGCAGAACGACTGTAAACCCCCCCCCCCCCCTCCCCCCGTCGGAGGTTCGAGTCCTCCCTCGGGCATGGGTGTGAGTGTTGTCGTTAGCGTAGCTTAGTTTAAGTTAGAGTAATTAGTGCGTAAACCTAGGGAGCGATGACCTCAGCAGTTTGGTCCCATAGTCCTTACCACAAATTTCCGACTGTACTACCGCTAACACATATTTCACGTAAGGATCATGAAGATAAGATACAAGATACTAGGGCTCATGCTGAGACATATATTTTTTCCCTCTCGCTGTTTGCGGGTGGAAGAGGATAGGAAATGATCAGTAATGGTACAGTGTACCCTCCACCACGCCACGCAGCGAGAAGTGGCTTGAAAAGTAAGTATGTAGTTGCAGATACACATAAAATAGGGTGCCTATTAAAAAAAGAGAGCTAAATGTGCCATAAAATTGTGTAGCCGGAAACAGATGGAAATATATACCAAACTCGATAAGAAAATCTAAAAATCTTTCGGACACAGTTCGAAAAGAGTACCAGTTGCTTAACTATATAAAACGAGTGGTGCTAAGCAGAGTAACTAAAGAAGTACATCAATACTGTTACAATAACAAAAAAGAACTCTATGAAAGTCGAAAATACGTAGAAGAATATACTGTTTCTGAAGCAGATATCCAAGAAGGAGCAAATTCAGCACGAAAATTAAGAACCGAAAATGGAAGCGCAGATGAATCTCCGTCAAGGAAGATAAGCAACAGCACTGTGAAAGAACGAAAACATACTTAGAAGGAGGACACACTGCCGACATTGAGACTGCGTAAGGAGTAAAACGTTGTCAATCTTGGCAAGATTCGACGTGAACAAGAATTAAGTTTCTTTGTTATTTTTAAGAAATGTGATGATGTGGTAATAGTCCAAACAGTCGCTTTATGTTGTTCTACACGCTTGTCTAGCCTGTGCAAACCTCTTTATGCATTTATAAATACTGCAGGTAATCCACTTGAACGTGCTCATTTTCTTCAAGTCTCGGTTTCCTTGAATAATTCCGTCCATATCCACTTGAAGATATATACTCAGCGAGCCTCCATACTGTGCATGGTGGCGTGTACCTTGTACCACTGTTAACCACTTCGTTTCCTGTTCTACTTGCAAACTGAGGCAGAGAAACGCCTTCTTCCATCCAGAGGTTTTCATTTTACTTCACTTAGGATTTCCGTAACATTCGCGTGTTGATCGATCCTAGTGGTAACGAATCTAGCATCACGCTTCTCACTTGCTTCGAAGTCTCCCTTTAACCTGGTCTGATACGAAGCTCAAACACTAAAAAGTACTCAAAACTACATCGTACAAGTCTTTTATACACCGTCTCCTTTACAGATAAGCTATACGTTTCTAGAATCCTTACAGTTGCCCTTGTGTGCTAGTCCTATTTCATATATCTTTACACGCCTAGATATTTAATGTATGTGACTGTGCCAAGGAGCTTTCCAATGAGACAGGATTGTTTTTCCACCTCGCCTGCAGTAACTTAAATTTCTCGACATTTGGATTGGATTGTATACAAGTCATCCTGTATCTTCGTGCAGTTACTGAAAGACCACACTTTCCTGTGCCCTTCAGCGTCATCAGCGAACAGCCACAGATGGCTACTCACCTTTTGGTCGCATCATTTTTGTATGTAGAGAACATGAGCGGTACTATCACACTTTGCTGGGACACTCCTCACAATAGCTTTACCTCCGATGAAGTTTCGCCGTTCAGAAAAACTGCCTGGCTTCTATTAGTTGACAATGTTGACGACCTATTGCGTGTGATTGGATCTTCGTTAGCAGGCTGCATTGGAGAACTATCTGCAACGCTTTCCGGAAATTTAGAAACATGGAATTTCTCTGTTGCACTTCAAACATACGCGCGCGCGCACACACACACACACGCGCACACACACACACACAGACACCATTTCCCTCAGTTAACAAATGATGCCTGAATATGTCTTCAATGAACCGATACCTCCTTTCAGCCAAGTCGTGTAATTCGATGCCGTACCTCTTGATTAGATTTTCGATCTATCCATTACTAACTGCTGCATTCTTTTGAGGAATAGAGTTGTTATTTTATCCAGTTCAATTTTATTTCCTTTCTAAGCTTTTTCATCCAATTTCATTCAGCGGTAATTATGTCAGAAAGATTGGGAACCACTGGTGTGGATAATTTTATACAAAGAAGTTTCGGGCTTGCTATTGGTCGTTCTTTACCACAGTCCGCGATATTTCATATTAGCACCTGCCAGTCATTCTCAAGTGAGCCATCGAAGACGGACGATGGCTTCTTCCGCCCACGGTTAGGTGGTGCCCTGGGCGTACTCTGCGCATGCGTTACAATCGCTGCTCGCCTGGTACTGTGGGTCACTCACTTACTACGATCTAAACTCATGTGCGAAATACACACTGTGCGCTAACAAACTGCGTAACGGATAAGCTCTTCCTCAGTCATCGACGGTTCATATGACGATGACTGACAGGTGGCTACTCCAAAGATGGTGCAGTAACACCAGCGATTACCTGGAAGTCCAAAACTTCTCTGAGTTCACATCGCCGGGAAAATCTTAAAATTCATAGCGCATCTCGTCAGCAGTAGCGATCTATTTTCATTTCGTGGGAAATCATACAGCTCGAGCGTGGTGAAGTGAAAGCAGAGAAGAAGCCGGCTGGCGAAGGCAGATAGGCCGCCAGACTGCTTTCGGGACCAGCAGGTTCATCCCATCAGATGGGGACGCCGATCACGCGGCCGCAGTCGTGCGTTCTCCGCTGGCTAATCACCGCCATTGTCCCTAATTCGGCCTTCCCAGGGCCCAACAAAAAAAGGTAGGAGCAGAGCGGGGCGGGCCCGCCGTTGTCCTGGAGCTGGGCGCGCGCTATCGGCGTGCATCTGGGCCGCCCGTCCCCAGGAACAACCGCCGCAATTAGCGACACCTCGCGGCGACGCGGCCGGTGAAATAAGGCGACCCTGCCAGGATGTGGTCGGGCCGGGGTGGCCTCCCACGCTTCCTACCGACAGCCGTCCCGCCAGTGGGTGGAACGCGCCGGGGTCGTCCTCGCAATAAACGGGCCTTACCGATCCAGTGTGACAGCAAGCGGGTATCATAAACACAACTGCTACTCTGTCCCTAAGTAAGAGAGGGCATGAAAAGGGAAAGAGTAAAGTTTATCACAATCACTAGATTCGTAAGAAGGTCTGTGCATCAAGGTATGAGGAGATAATGTGGATTAGGTAGGTTACTGTAGATTAGTAAACAAAAATGTGATCAGTTGCAAGATTTCTTTGCAGATAAAACTAAATGTGTCATTTTAATGGAAATAAATCGACAAATGCAAAGATATTCCCGTGTTCAACGGAGTATCATAGGGCCGCAACTATTTACTCTTTACGAGGGCGTGCTGAAAAGTAATGCTTCAGAATTTTTTTTGTGAAAACATGTCAAACTTTTTAAATATGACAGTCTTTGTTAACATTCCACACCTTCATTCCTCGTGTTTACATATTTATTTCCCAACGTAGTAACTCTGGCGATAAACACGTTTCTCCCAACGACAGGCCAGTTTGCTGGTACCGTCACTGTAGATTGTTTGACGCTGTTAATGGAGCTAGAACGTCACCTCTGCTTGCACCGCTTCATCCCTATCAAAGTGGAGACGTCGAAGGTGCTCTTTAAGTTTTGGAAACAGAGGAGAATCGGATGGGACCAAGTCGGGACAGTACGGAAGATGACTGGCGATAGCAAAACCTAAAGCGTCGGATTGTTGCAGACACCGGAGCTGTCGTGTCTGGTCTGGCATTTCCATACTAAAGGAGAGGGTGCTTCATGTGTGGATGAACTTTTCCAGGCTCTCGCTGCACTTCTCACAGCATTTGGTGGTGCCTTTAGCCACGAATTCCGAATTTTCACCGCCTTCAAAATCCCAGGACAATGTGTGCATGAATTTACCTGCTGATGGCATGGTCCTGAACTTTGCAGGCGTCGGTGATCCTTTATGGTTGAACTCCATTCTTACTCTCTTGTCGTCGGATTCAAAAAGGTGAACCTGATTCCTATAGGTCTCGTCAGTTGCTGTACCCGGCCGTGAACCCCGAGTTCTGTCACACACTTTGGGGTTAGCGGCATCTCAAATGGCTCAAATGGCTCAAGCACTATGGGACCTAACATCTGAGGTCATCAGTCCCCTAGACTTTGTTTTTAAAAAACCCACCACTCTCACGCTCCTCAGTTTCACGTCAGGAGTGAAGATTCGAGGCACCCTGCGTGCACACAATATGCTGTACTGCAGTTCTGCAGTAATGGTCTGTACATGCTCTCGTGATACGTCACACTTACCTAAAAGCTGTGTCTGTGTTATCCGATGTAGTTCTCTGACGAGTTCATCAACCCAATTCCGATAGGTCTCGTCGGCTGCTGTACCCGGCGGTGCACCCCGAGTTCTGTCACACACTTTGCGGTTAACAGCACCTCAAATCTCAAATGGTTCAAATGGCTCTAAGCAGTATGGGACTTCTGAGGTCATCAGTCCCCTAGAACTTAGAACTACTTAAACCTAACTAACCTAAGGACATCACACACATCCATGCCCGAGGCAGGATTCGAACCTGCGACCGTAGCAGCAGCGCGGTTACAGACTGAAGCGCTTAGAACTGCTCGGCCACAGCGGCCGGCTTAGCGGCACCGTTTCCTTCATTACGAGCACGAACAACCTAATGTCGCACATTACTGATATCGGTACAATCATCACCATACACAGTGCCTATTTTTCAATTGGATGCACGTTTCCTGCTGTTAGGAACTCCATTTCAGTACTCTGTATCTCACCTATTGAAGAAGTTACGTCACTCACCGCCATGTTACAAGCTGCAGTTCGGAGCCCTCGAACTGCAGAGGGTTGCAACTTGCGTCACCAAAGCGGGAATGTCGCTTGACTAACATGCATGACGTGTAATACCTTAACCGATACTAAGAACGGAATAAAAAGGTCGGAGGCACTATTTTTCAGCACGCCTTCATGCGCAACTGGTCCAGTTGATACCGTTGTAGGCTACATAAGGATATTCGCTGTTGTGTTGCTGTCTGTAGGGTGATTCCGACCCCGGTAGAATCTAGCTAAGTAAAGGAAGATCTATAGCGGATGAACTACAGGTGCATGGACTGTTGATCCTGATCAGAAATGAATGCACTGGTCTTCAAAATCAAATGTTCAAATGTGTGTGAAATCTTATGAGACTTAACTGCTAAGGTCATCAGTCCCTAAGCTTACACACAACTTAAATTATCCTAAGGACAAACACACACACCCATGCCCGAGGGAGGACTCGAACCTCCGCCGGGACCAACCGCACAGTCCATGACTGCAGCGCCTTAGACCGCTCGGCGCACTAGTCTTCGACTGTAGTATTGCCGACATAACACTGGAAACAGTACTACCCTAAAATGTATGGAAGTAGCCGTCCGGAACGACGTAAAGTTGAATGACCACGTAGAACAAACAGTAGGAAAACGCCAGACTGCGATTCACGCTGAGAAACTTAAGGAAATGTAATTCTTCTTTGAATTAAATGGCTGACGGAAACACGTTCGACCGGTACTTGAGTATTCCACAATAATCGGCAACTCCTAACAAGTAACAGTACGAGAAGCGATAGAGAAAATCCAATAAGGAGCGATGCGTTGTGTCACGTGATAGTTATCTCGGCGCGAGAGCAAACTCCAGTGGCAGTGAAGACGAGGGTCAGTTAGTCAAGCCACTCTCTTTCCTTCTATGTTCATTACTAGTTTTCTATCACTTTCTTCTTTCTGGCCATCCCACATTCTTCCTGTGACGTATGTTGCTACCATTACCCTCAGTTTAAATTTACATACCTGCTACTTGTTTTTCTTACTTTGCTGCTCATGTGTTATTTTCCTACTACACCTACTGACGTTTCCGGTATTTTTGTTAAGGTGAATTGTAATTCTTGTAATCCATATAAAATGTGTCGTACCGAACGCAATATAAGTGTGTAGAATGCCTGGGGTGGAAGAGAGGACCTTATGGCCGAAAAATTTCCTGGGTAAATAAATAAACAAAACGGAATTAGGGGAATTGGGTTGCAGCTGGAATCCAGAGTTCAACGAACACGCGTATGACAGAATAGCATGGAGAGCTGAATCAAAACCTTTTTTGGACTGAAGAGCACAGTAATAAAAACTAGAAGCTGTTGATGGACGTTGTGCATTAAATCCATGATTACCAGGCATCCCGATTTAGGAGATATCGTTCCGAATTTCCACTTGAAAACCTTGTTGGGATAGGTTAAACTACAATGACACATAAATGGACAATATTTCAAACAAAATTATGGTACCCACACTAAACTGTTGCTTGTGATTTTAGTTTTAGTCAGAGAGGTAAGCTGGCAAAACTGATTCAATGCCCGTTGTTTTTGAGTAGCGAGTCAGAAGTTAACCATAAAAGTGTTTAATCAGTCTCAACAGGAACAACTCAGTAGTGTTACGCAGTTTCCTTTCTCTGTGACATCTTGGTCGTAAATAATTGATGATGGTGTCAAATCATTCAAAAGAGAAGCGGCCAATTACGTGCAGCGTGGTGTAGACTACCTTGACAAACGATTTGACTTTGGAAAGAGCGTGTACTAAGCTTTTAAATCATCTGCATTAACATGCAAACTGCGCTCAGTTTCAGAATTCATAGGAATGGCTTGTCAATATGAACTTCCTGTCGACGAGGATTTGAGATTGGAAGACTCTGAACAATGAAACAAGTTTCTCAAGGAAGATGGGGAGAACATTTTTAAGCTGGAGTCTGATGACAAGTGAATGAATATTTTTCGTCATTATGAAAACTGTGAAAAGCTATTCAAAGTTGTCTCTATCGTTTTTTCTATCACAACCTCCAGTGCTGTTCCAGAAAGAATTTTCAGCCTCATGAGGAACACTTCTTGAGTGAAACAGATCGTCATTGCCTACATTAGAATCTGAATTAATGGTGAAGATGAATTACTCATTTATATGCCTGCAGTTTCGTCGCTTTCCCGACGGTGGCGGGAGAAGGAATGGTTCTTCTGAGGAGCCAGCAATAATATCAGTATGATAGATGCAGTTCTTTTTTTTATAGTATTTTGAGTATTTTGAAATTTAAGTGTGTGTTTTGTCTACGTCTCGTGAAATATCCCGATTTTGTTGGGAAAAACCTTGGCAACCCTGATTATATCCTTCGAACTAGACAGCAATTTATTTCGTCTTACTAGAAAACAAGTTTCTATAAGTCCGCAGCACTCACGCGTGTAGCATTCGCCCACCCCAGTCGAGCAACTTCACGGAGAGCAGTGAGCAATGATCTGTTTTGTGTCATTGGACACTCCTCTCTCTGGTGCTAGCTATGACGTTACTCTTGCCCTCCAGTGAGGACGCGTGGTTGTTTAGCAATACGCATTTTCTGCCTAATGCAACACAGATAGTTTCTTCTACTGATTAGTGGTACGTGGAAGGTTTCTGTAATGATAAGACACCAAAATTAAATCCCATTTTACACACCGTATTTAAGCTACATCAAATATTTCACACTAGAAACGGGATAACACAAACACCAGTAGCTACTGAGTGATCTCCCCGTTCCCAGTTACTTCCAAAATCCTGTCAGAACTCTTATCCAAGAAACTTGAAGCGCAAATTGGCCATCTAATTAGTGAATATCTGACAAAATTCTGGGAAGATAAATCTTGCACAGAACTAATTGTACTGGTAGATTGGACAGCTTGGATGTGGAAGTGGAAGGGTAGCCCACAACATAGACAACAGTATTCACAATTACAAGCACACAAGCTTTAATGATCTTCCAACAATAAAGGCTCTTAACAAATCTCAATTAAGCAATGACATAAACTTGATTACAAACATATGTTACCCATCAACCAGTGAATAACCCCAATAAAGAATTACCAATCAATAAAACGTAGATAAAGGACTTCTTTACAAGAATGCTTAAATAAAATAAAATCATGAAAGCTAAGTTACAAATTTTATGTTAAGCTTCAACAGGTGAACAGCTCCAATAAAGAATTCTCATTTAAATAAAACATCGATAGGAAAATGCCTTACCAAAATGCTTGAATTGTGTAAAATCATGAAAAGCCACTGTAACAGTGGCTTGTGCTTTACGTTCATGCACATGAATAACGGAACACGCAGACTGTTTGATCCCACATAATCCGTCCCAGGGAGAGTGGTAACTTGGTGGCGACAGGAAGGGCATCCGACCACCCCTTAAATTAACCATGCCAAATTCGTTCATAGCCATTCCGACTTGCACCGACGCGGAAAAAGAAGGCAGGAGGAAAAAAGAACTGGAAAGAAGAAAGACAGAAAGATTTAACAAAAACAGTTTTATCCCGTCTTTATGGGTAGAATTTGGATAAAAAGAAACTCTCAGGAACCATCATACTGTGAGATCCACCGATATTTTTAGGAAGAGACTACCGAAATTTTAAGATCACTTTCTCAGATTGAATTACGAAAGTTTGAGAAAAAGAAATCGTTATTTGACTTCAGAGATTAACAGTCAACGTTCTCATACATCGTGTATTAGACTGATAGGTTGCGACACTTACGACGTTGTCAATAGACCTATGAAACAAGAAATAATATACATCATCACATTTGCAAACATTTCATTCCTTAATCACTTAACTATATTATATGAATTTAAAAGTTATACGCTGTTCATTACCCGATGGGTACGTCGGTATGTAGTAGAGCAGTGCGTCTCCTTAGGTATTCTACTAGAGAGATGAGCAGTAGTGGCCAGGGTAAGCCCTGATGCAGCTATAGGTATCTATATATGCTTATACAATTCGATATGGGTGCGTTACTGAATTAAGTGGGCGTAAAATAATACAAAAAAGTGTTTTACAATTTTATTAATGCGTTAAGAATTATTATTTCTTAAAGAATTATCGGTAAATTAAGTAATGTTACCACACACAGAGGGATCCAGAAAAATGTCAATATTAATTGTGGTGTCACCGCCAGACACCACACTTGCTAGGTGGTAGATTAAATCGGCCGCGGTCCATTTAGTACATGTCGGACCCGCGTGTCGCCACTGTGTAATCGCAGACCTAGCGCCACCACAAGGCAGGTCTCGTGATACGAACAAGCACTCGTCCCAGTTGTACTGACGACCTAGCTAGCGACTAGATGTACGAAGCCTTTCTCTCTCATTAGCCGAGAGACAGAATAGCCTTCAGCTAAGTTAATGGCTACGAACTAGCAAGGCGCCATTAGCCTTACAGTGATTGTAATTAAAGTCTCCTGTGTATAGTCAAGAGCGATGTACCACAATGATTGATTAAAGATAAGTATTAATCCAGCTACGTACTTTTCTTCATAGCATTAATTACGTAGCCTGTTCCAGTACTTCATGCCCGTCTGCGTTAGTCTAGCGTGCATTTTCAGCCATCTCGAACTACAAGGTGTTGGCCCAGCTGCCGACACATCACATGGCGACGAGTCTACACAGGATCTTGTGTTTTACTTTGCCCTAATTTATTTGTGTCATGGCTTCGCCACATTCTCCAGATGTACTGTCCGAATTTTATCACTTGCAGAATCAGCAGACGCAGGCGTTATTGGATGCCCTTGGACAGCTCTTCCAGGGTCAACGTGCCGTTCAAACCGATGCGGCCGCCGCCTCTTCACCGGTACCGCAGCCACAACCTGCCGTTGCACCACCATTTCGAAGTTTTGATGCAACCCACGAGACTTGGCGGGAATGGTCCCGCCAGTTTGCCTTCCACCTCGCCGCATACAGAATTCAAGGTAATGAGCGGCAGCCGTTTTTGCTTTCTTGTGTCGGTGTGTCCACATACCGTGTGATAGTGAAATTGTTTCCCCGACGCGACGTAGCAACTCTGTCCTACGAGGAAATTTTGTCTGCTTTAGATGCCTATTTCAAAGAAACAGTTAATGTGGTTGCAAAACGGTATACGTTCTTTCATACAAAACGTACGGCCGGTCAAACTAATAGGGAGTGGGTAGCAACATTGCAAGGACTTACTAGGGAGTGTTCTTTTGACTGTGACTGTGGTCTTTCTTATTCAGATACAATGGTGCGTGATGCAATTGCACAGAACGTTTCTGATGTTCGCATACGGGAGCAAATATTGAAACTAGTTAATCCCTCCCTTCAACAAGTGATCGACATTTTAGATAGACAAGGCACACTTGACTGTGCTCAGGAATCTTTTGAAACTTCGCCAGCAGTGTGTAACATTAACCGGCCTGCCGGGCGAGCTGCGCGGCCCGGTCAACTGCCCTCGCGCAAACAAACGCAGCTGCCGCCGAGTTATAAACCAGGTGTGCCGCGCCAGCCCACAAATGCAGTGAAATCATGCCCGCGGTGTGCTACTAGACATTCGCGTGAACATTGCCCGTCACGCCAAGCTATTTGCTTTTTCTACAATAAGAAAGGACATGTTCAAAGTGTTTGCCAGAAAAAGCTCCGATCCGACAATCACAATCATTCCAGGCCCTTTGCTTCGCGCCGGAATCGACCCAAGGACACTCAGGCTCGTGGACCTTCGCCCATGGACATTCATGTCGTTAATTCCACTTCGTCCAGTGACCCTTTCTCTAACAGTGACTGTGATCGTCCCACAAACAGAGTGCGTGAACGTCGCCGGAAATCACGTCCATTAGCAAGTGATTCTGTCCCAGTGTCTATTCACATTGCACAAAACAGTCGCTCTTGTCGTCAGCAGGACAATAAACTTTTTGTAGATTTGGACTTTAAAGGCAAAGTGATACCATTCCAGCTCGATACTGGAGCTGCAGTTTCATTGCTCAATCACGACACGTACAAACAACTGGGCGCACCTCCGTTGCGTGCAGCAAATGTTAAGTTACATAGTTATTCAGGACAGACAATACCTGTGTTAGGACAGTGCACTCTTTTTGCAACATATAAAGGACAAACAAAACTTGTGTCATTTTACGTTCTTCGTTCTTCTACGGCAGTGAACGTGTTTGGCTTAGATTTATTTCAGTTGTTTAACATGTCTATTGTAAATCAGGTCCTATCGGTGAATCAAACTGTGCCTTCAGACAGTGTTTCTCGCTTATGTGACGAATTTGCAGACATTTTTGCACCAGGCTTAGGTTGCACTAAAAACTATGAAGCAAATTTGGAACTGAAGGTCAACGCGCAACCGAAATTTTTCAGAGCGCGCAATGTTCCCCACGCATTGCGTGACGAGGTCGCAAGAACATTAAACGATCTAGAATCACAGGGTGTAATTGAACGTGTGCAAGCTTCTCTCTGGGCCTCACCCTTAGTAATTTTGCCAAAACCTTGCGGCAAATTGAGACTTTGCGTGGACTTCAAGGCCACAGTGAATCCACAACTAGTGACTGCTACTTTTCCTTTGCCCCGCCCGGAAGATCTTTTTGCTAAACTGTGCCCGGGAAAATATTTTTCGAAGTTGGATCTAGCCGATGCGTATTTGCAAATACCTGTGGACGACGAATCCCAGCGCGTATTGGTGGTTAACACGCATCTTGGATTGTACAGATTCAAAAGACTGCTGTTCGGGTGTGCATCCGCCCCTGCATTGTTTCAGCAGTATTTACAAACTATTTGTGCGTCGGTCCCTACTGCAGCAAACTATCTGGACGACATAGTGATCTCCGGACAGACAGAAGAAGATCATCTTGCGAACCTACGAACGTTATTTCAGGTCTTGCAACACAATGGTCTTCGCTTGAGGAAGGACAAATGTGTGTTTTTTGCTCGTGACTTACCATACCTGGGCCATGTCATCAATGCCCAAGGCATACATCCGAGTCCAGAGCACCTCCGTGCCATTCAAGATTTACCTTCCCCTCGCAATGTGAAACAGCTACAGAGTGTGTTGGGTAAAATTAACTATTATCACAAATATATGCGCAATGCCTCTTCCATTTCAGCTCCGCTTCATCGCTTACGCCGTAAAGGTGTTCCGTTCGTCTGGACGACGGAATGCGAAAGCGCCTTTCACCAGTTGAAATCGGCGTTGCTTTCTAATACTTGCCTCACGCCTTTCGATCCCCGGAAACCCCTTTTGTTGATGGTAGATGCATCGGATTTCGGGATCGGTGCTGTGCTTGCGCACAAAGTTGGCTCGCATGATCGCCCTATTGCCTTTGCGTCCAAATTGCACTCGTCTGCGCAAAGAAATTACTCACAAATAGAGAAAGAAGCTTTGGCTCTCGTGTTTGGTGTTACTAAGTTCCATGATTTCTTGTATGGTCGTCCCTTCACCATCATCACAGACCACAAACCTTTGACATCGCTTTTTCATCCGAACAAGCCTGTACCTCCGCGTACAGCGCAGAAATTCATTCGCTGGTCTATTTTCCTCTCGCAGTACCGCTACGATATCTTGTATCGGTCCACTGCTAAGCACGGAAACGCCGATGCGTTGTCCCGTTTGCCTGTTGCTGAGGATAAAGCATTCGATTCTTCCGAACTTGCTTGCCTGTTCATTGATTCGGAAACCGATGAAGTGGTCGAATCGTTTCCGATTGATTTTCGTCGTGTAGCTACAGCCACAGCTGCTGACCCTGCCCTTGCTACCGTTTTGCGTTTTGTTGCTACGCAATGGCCTTTGTCAAAGTCTCGGATTGCGGATCCCTTGGTTCGCCGATTTTTTGCTCACAAGGAGAGACTTTTTGTTCGACGTGGTGTTTTGTTGTTGCGTTCTGATAATGATCAGTCCAGAGTCGTGGTCCCACGTTCGTTACAGTCCTCTGTTTTACGGCTTCTTCACCAAGGACATTGGGGTATAGTGCGAACGAAACAACTTGCTCGTCAGCACTGTACTTGGTTCGGAATCGATGCTGCGATTACGAATATGTGTTCTTCTTGCCCGGCGTGTGCCGAACAACAATCCGCACCGCCGCGGAAAGTCTTTGCATGGCCAAACGCCACTTCCCCTTGGCAACGCTTGCACATTGATTTTGCTGGTCCCTTCTGGAATGCTCGATGGTTGGTTCTGGTAGATGCCTTCAGTAATTTTCCTTTTGTGGTCCGGATGTCTTCCACGACGTCCTCCGCCACCATCCAAGCGTTGTCTGCTATCTTTTGCATTGAAGGTCTCCCGCAGACTATTGTTTCCGACAATGGCCCACAATTCATGTCCGCAGAATTTCAGTCATTCTGCCAGGCCAATGGTATTCAACATCTGACATCCGCGCCGTTTTCGCCTCAGTCAAACGGTGCCGCTGAACGATTGGTCCGGACTTTCAAGTCACAGATGTTGAAATTGAAAGAGTCGCATTCTCGGGAGGATGCATTGTTGCTCTTTTTGTCTTCGTATCGCTCTCAGCCCCGAGATGGTCGCTCGCCGGCTGAGTTGCTCCATGGTCGTTCATCAGGTTCCTGTGCAGCGGCAGACTCCTGCTTTTGCTCCAGGCGACGTTGTATTTTATCGCAACTATCGAGGTTCACGGCGTTGGCTCGCAGGGCGCATTCTTCACTGCCTCGGCCGCGCGATGTATTTGGTTTTGGGGGCCTCTGGTGAGGTGCGTCGGCATCTCAATCAGCTGCGCCTCTGTCGTCGCACGGGTTCTGCCGCTCCCCGTCTGCTCTCAGCGACGGTGCCGTCCGGTCAGCGCCCTGGGGACCCATCTACTGGCTCGCCTCATCCCCAGGTGTTACCGACGATGCCTTCCATTTTGCCCCATGGCGACGCGCCTCCGCAGCAGCCGCCGCCGCCGCCGCCGCCTGTTCTCCCGCCGGCGCCGCCCGCAATCGACGCTTCGCTGCAGCCGCCACGCGCCTCCCTGGGTCACGCACCGCCGATCGCTTCCCGTGACCAGCCGTCCTCCGCCATGGACCTCTTGCCCGCTCCGGACCACATGACGTCATCGCGCGTCGGGTACCCCGACGCAATGGAGGTCGACCCTTCGGCCTCTCCTGTTTCTTTACGGGCGCATACACCGCATGTTGACGTGCACCCTGGACTAGGTTTTCAGGCGTTTCCTAGCTCCCCTCGGACCGAATGGCCGGGTGCGGGTGGCACAGCCTCGCCTGTTGTTAGGCTCCCCACCTCATCGCATACGTCAACATGGGGTCCTCCCCACGGCGGGCGGAAGCCTTATCTCACGACCGTTCGCCGATTTGCGGGGGAGGAATGTGGTGTCACCGCCAGACACCACACTTGCTAGGTGGTAGATTAAATCGGCCGCGTTCCATTTAGTACATGTCGGACCCGCGTGTCGCCACTGTGTAATCGCAGACCTAGCGCCACCACAAGGCAGGTCTCGTGATACGAACAAGCACTCGTCCCAGTTGTACTGACGACCTAGCTAGCGACTAGATGTACGAAGCCTTTCTCTCTCATTAGCCGAGAGACAGAATAGCCTTCAGCTAAGTTAATGGCTACGAACTAGCAAGGCGCCATTAGCCTTACAGTGATTGTAATTAAAGTCTCCTGTGTATAGTCAAGAGCGATGTACCACAATGATTGATTAAAGATAAGTATTAATCCAGCTACGTACTTTTCTTCATAGCATTAATTACGTAGCCTGTTCCAGTACTTCACGCCCGTCTGCGTTAGTCTAGCGTGCATTTTCAGCCATCTCGAACTACAAGGTGTTGGCCCAGCTGCCGACACATCATTAATGGAGCAAAATAACATACAATTCTTGCACGGACGGAAGGTTATTTTATGTGTTCCAAGTGACCTCCATTAACAGCCAAACAACGTCGATGCCGCTGAACTGTTGACCGAACTACGGCTGTCAGTGGCGGCGGCGTGGTAGCCGCACAGGACGGCTCGATGGTTTCTCGTTATCGTTCATTGTAGCTGACTTCTGTAGATAAACTTCATTTTTCGAGGTCCCTCATAGATAGGAAGTGTAGGGTGTGGAGAGTTTGGTGGGAACTACACAGCTCCTCTTCGACCTATCCATCGTCAAGGTACGTTTCCATCCAAGTAGGCTCTGAAATGTCTGTGGTAGTGAGACGGAGCGCCAGCTATGGGGGGCAGGTAAATCGATGTTTGCACCATATGAAGATACACTTCATCAGTTACGGTACCCTCAAAGAAGAATGGGCAATGAAACCGCGCGATCACAGACCACACCACACGTTAACCCTCGGTACATTGACATGTTCGTCCACGTGTACGTGAGGAATTTCAGGAGCCCTGTACAAGCAGTTGTGGCGGTTTACGGTACCATTCAGTTCGAATCCCATCTCATCAGACTAGATAATCATTCCTGCAAACCATTCATCCTCGCGAAGCATGTCTTCAAACCACCCGCAGTACTCCATCCTTCGATCCAGATCGTCCTCGTTCATAACGTATGGCGATCTTGGAATGTCCACTTTGCAGCCTTCAGAATTCGTCACACGCTTGATCGACTTATCCCGCTTTCACGTGCACCCTGCTTCACAGAATTTTGAGGTGACCTAGTAAAATGTTGCAACACAGCAGCACTGGAAGCTGGACTTGTTGATGTCTTTGGTCGGCCAGACCTTTCCTCGTCCACATCCTGAATAGTACCATCGGCTTCAAGTTTATCCATTATACGATAAATTGTTGTACGTGTTGGTGACTGAATTCCGTACACATTATGCCACTGTCGTTATACCTCCATCCGTACTTCCAACACCACTTTAAAACGCCCTTGCGTTGCTCAAACGACAACCTTGCGTCATTCATTGCTGCAGTGTCACATGCTACAAAACGCGCGCCAAGATCTGTTGAGATAACAATGGACTACGCTACCGCGCGAAATTGCACCTATATGTCATTTTGTTCCAAAAATATTAACTATTAGGAAGTATTTACATTCTTCTGGACAGCTTTGTATATGAAAATTTGCAGTCAATGGTGTATGATCAAATGACATAATTTTGTTGCATTGGGCTGCAGGGCGTTGCCGGGCAATGAGAGATGTACTGTCTTCAGGTAGTAGGAATATATTCGTAATATTTTAGTGAGGCTTACAAATCATATGGTATTAGCGATATAACAGCTCTCTCTCTCTAGTAACAGATCTCCGGAGACTCACGGTGCTACAACATAGGGACCAGCTATCGACTAAGAAGTAACATGGTACTACTTTCAAGTTATCTATTGTAGTTCAGTGTTTATATAATGTAATGTTCACAAATGTGTTTTTACAATTATTTCGTTTTTCATAGGGCTATTCAGTGTTGCATAAGTTTCGAACCGGAAAAGCCAATAAATACATATCAGCACTGAACAAAAGAATTCTCCGTCTTGTTACCTCAATGACAGAACAGCTGTCTATTCGGAACTGAAAGAGGTGTTCAGGAAATCGGCACCGCAGGTGGCACGTTACGGGACGCAGATTCATTTGTAATCAACGGGTTGCAGACAAAGCGAGAACTGAAACCAACAGTATCTGGAAATAATTATGTTAAGGTAAAGTTCAATTGTAAGGTGAAGAGATTTTGGGATAAGAAGAGAACGAGAAAAAAAAAGTCGGAACGAAACATGTTCAGACGAGCTTCTAGCAGAGTGTATTAGTTAATTCTTTTAATTTCAGCATTCACTTGGCCACGAGAGTGAATAAGCCCCTTTCATATTCCTGCAATCAATATAGCCGATCGTACTTTACTACCCTCAGACAAACGTACTTATGGTTAAACAGTACGTATACGTGCATTCGCCATACGCATTTTGACTCCGTGTTGTGATTGGGCGCCGAGTACAATGGGTGCGTCGTTAGCTGCCACTAGGTGGACACAGTGCGCGTTTACTCATCACGACAAGCACCTTCTTCCATCTCATCGTGTCACTGAAGTAAAGCTCTAAATGTGATGGAGTGCGCGTCGTGCCTGAAAAGTTCTGGTTTGGAAATGACAGGTGAAATTACAGTTACGGAATCTTTTGATGTGAAGGAGCGTAAAGGTCCTGACCGTAGGAAGTTCTGTATCGCATTGAGATACGTAGGCACACACACTGAAAACGTATTAACTCCATGGATATAGTACAAAAGTACAGAACATATATGTCTGTGGAGCTGCAATTTATAATGGGGCTAAGAGTTAGCTATATGAGAAAAATGCGGATTGATTCTATCGTTCCAAACATCCACTGAGAAATTGATCACAAGTTTTACACCATCCTCTCGATTTGTTTAGTGCGGATGTTTCTTACGTAGGAAATATTTTTCTCAATACTGCTTTGAGTAAAGAAATCGTTAATGCAGCCATCTCCTTAATGAAATAAAAAGTAACCCGTAATTGTCAGTGCAGTTCAGTTTGAGCTTAATGAGTGCGTGAATGGGACAATAGGGCATGTGTGCTCTGTTCAGTCTTCCCAGCATGCCTCGAAAGATTGTTTGCATCTGTCAGCGTGAGCGCATTTTCACTTTCCGGCAAGAGGAGTTTTTTCTCATGCGAAGCTGTACGCCGAATGGGCGTGCATCACAGTGACGTCATTCAAACAATTAGTCGCTGTCATGTGGCAAAAGAAGACGTTGTAGCGCAAATGTCACCTACATCAAAAACGACTATGTACATACTTGTAAAAACTGTGGCTCAAGGTAAATACAACAGAACTGCACTCACACGTTCTTAGGGGGCAACTAGCAGGGCTGCATCAGTTCAGAGAGTTCGCAACATTAAGAGCGTAAACACTTCGGCAACATTGTGCGTCAACAAGCTGAACAAGTGAACATCTCCACAATCTTTTCCTGTGTTTTCCACACTTTGCATGCCACCTGTTATTTTTCCGTTCTTCTGCTCCTTCCAATACCAGTTTACCTTTTCCGATGTGCTGTAGCAGATGTCCATTCCCCTAATGAGAGACTTTTATAGATTGTTCTCTTCATCTATTCTTTTTGGAACATGTTCAGTTCATAGCTTATCTGTGCACTTAATTTCTTACCTTTAGTCCATAACAGCAGGTTTCCAAAGCTTTCAGTTTATTCTCTTGATTTCTGATGATGTACATTGCACCTATGTACGACTCTTTAGACTTCGTCTTCCTACATAGATATCTACGTGATTACTCTGTAATTCTCAGTTAAGTGACAGTGGGTTTTTCGAATCACCTTCAAGTTGTTTCTCTAAAGGCCCACTCTGAAATATTGGGCGGGAAAAACAAACACTAAAATCTTACCGCGCAAGCTCTAATTTATTTCATTTTATTGTGATGATCATTTATCCCTATGTAGGTAAGCTCCAACAAAATATTTTTGCTTTCGGAGGAGAAAGTTGGTGATTGAAATGTCATGAGAAGATCCTGTCGCAGCTAAAAACACCTTTGTTTTAATGATCGCCATCCTAATTCGGGTATCATATCGTAGCACCCTCTTACCTATTTCACGATAATACAAAATGAGCTGTCCTTCTTTGAACTTTTTTACTGTCCTCCATCAATGCTCTATGATGCGGACCCCACACCGTGCAGTAATACGCCAGAAGAGGACGGACACACGCGATGTAACCAGTCTCTTTAGTTCAAAAAGGTTCAAATGGCTCTAAACACTATGAGACTTAACATCTGTCATCAGTCCCCTAGAACTTAGAACTACTTAAACCTAACTAACCTAAGGACGCGCGAGTGCAGGCTCTCTCGGCGAATTTCATATATGAAGTCTTCACCTGAAGATGATGGAGACGCATTCCATCGAAACTTTGCTACGAGACGACGATGCTACTCGGCTGACAACCCGTGAAGACTTCATGTTTAATCTAAGGACATCACACGCATCCATGCCCGAGACAGGATTCGATCCTGCGACCGTAGCGGTCGCGCCGTTCCAGACTGAAGTGCCTAGAAGCCATCGGCCACACCGGCCAGGCAGTCTCTTTAGTAGACCTGTTGCATTTTCTAAGTTTTCTGGCAGTAAAGCGCAGTCTGTGCCCTGCTTTTCTCACAATACTGTGTCATCATTTCAACTGACGTTATTCGTAATTGTAATCTCTAAGTATTTGGTTCATTTTATAGCCTTTAGACAACTGTGGTTTATCGTGTATACGAAATTTTGGGAATTTCTTTTACTACTCATGTGGAGGACTTCACACTTTTCATTTTTACAGTCAATCAGTTTTCGTATGATACAGATACCTTGTCTAAATCATTTTGCAATTGGTTTTGAACATCTTATGGCTTTACAAGACGGTAAATGACAGCTTCCTCTGCCAGCACTCTAAGGGGATATTTCAGATTGTCTCTTACGTCGTTTGAGTAGATCAGGAACAGCAGGAGTTCTGTAACACTTCCTTGGGGAACGCCATACACTCGTATTACTTCTGTTTTGCTCGACGACTTTTCGTCAGTTGCAACGAACTCTGACCTTTTTGACAAGGGACTAACGATTCCAGTCGCACAATTGAAATGGTACTCCTGAGACATGCGATTTCATTAGAGATTTCTAGTGATGATCGATGTCAAAAGCGTATGTATGCAAAATTAAACAATGAAACGCAGCCTTAATACAAATTATCATTCGTCGCTTCTCTCTGCTTGTATACATCATAGACGTATGAGACCTGAAAAGGTCTCTGGAATCATATGCATACTTTCATTTTATTTGATGCCAAAAGCCTTCAAGAAATCTAAAAATATAGAATCAGAGTGACACCACCTGTCGATAGCACTTATTAACACTTGAAAATTAAGAGCTAATTACGTTACGAAAGAATGATATTTTGTTTTCGTTTTGGCTATTTGTCAATAAATGGTTTTCATCGAGGCAATTCATAATGTTCGAACGCAAGATATGTGGCAAAATTCCTCAGGAAATCGACTTTAGTGGCACGGTCCTGTAATTCAGCGGATTACTCCTACTTCCTTTATTGACTACTGCTGCGACCTGTACAATTTTCCAGTGCTTAGGTACGGATCTTTTGACGAGTGAGCGGTTGTATACGATGAAAGAGCTATTGTACACTGAAGGGCCAAAGAAACTGGTACATCCGCGTATTATCGTGTAGGGTCTCCGGGAGCACGCACAAGCTCCGCAGCAGGACGTGGCATGTGCTCGATTAATGTCAGAAGTAGTGCTGGAGGGAACTGACACCACGAACCGTGCATGCCTCTCCGTAAGTCCGTAATAGTACGACAGCAGCACATTGCAAGGCATCCCAGATATGCTCAATAACGTTCAATCTGGGGAGTTTGGTGGCTAGCGGAAGCGTTTCAACTCAGAACACCTTTCCTGGAGCCACTGTGTAGCAATTCGGGACGTGTGGAGTGTCGCATTGCCCTGCTGGAATTGCCCAAGTCTGGAGGAATGCACAATGGACGTCAATGGATGCAGGTCATCAGACAGGATGCGTACGTACGTGTCACCTGTCCGAGTAGTATCTAGACGTGTCAGGGGTACCATATCATTCCAACTACACACGCCTCACACCAAGCTAGAAGAGTCCCCTGCTGATATGCAGGATCCATGGATTCATGAGGTTGTCCATCCGCTCGATACATTTTGAAACAATACTCCTCCGACCAGGCAACATGTTTCCTGTCATCAACAGTCCAATGTCGGTGTTGACCAGTCCAGGCAAGGCGTAAACCTTTTAGTCGTGCAGTCACGAAGGGTGCACGAGTGGGCCTTCTGCCCCGAAAGCCCATGTCGATGATGTTTCGTCGAATGGTTCACGCGCTGAGACTTGCTGATGGCAAGCATTGAAATCTGCAGTAATGTGCAGAAAGATTGCACCTCAGTCACGCTGAACGATTCTCTTCAGTCGTCATTGGCCACGTTCTTGGAGGATGTTTTTCCGGCAGCAGCGATGTCATATATTTGATGTTTTACCGGATTCCTGATATTCACGGTACACTCTGTGATATTCGCTATTTTTGACTTCATTAAAACAGCAAATACGAGTAGTTAATACTTTCAGCCAAAAGGCAAATACTTGTTTGTAAATAATGATTAATGTATAATGAGGAGTCGCATGGCGACTGTGGAAATTTCTAAATAATGTAATTCGTCGTCTTTGGGCGGCAAACAGAAAAATACGGATAGATATGCGATCCTTCACTATTTTGATGCTGGAGAACAAATGAAGCCTTGAGCGCTAAAAAGACTTGTACTGTTTTTCTCAAGTAAGACGGACGCAGATTTGTGGCAGTCTGATCTAATTTTTTACTAAATGTATAAAAACGTGTTATGTATAAGTTTGAGTGAAGTGTAAAGAACTGTTATAACTTACCGTGACGACGCACGAGCGACTCATAGAAGACAATGGCCATATAAAAGAGCGCTCAGTGGACATGATACGGACATAAAAATCTACCGTCATTTTAGTACTAAGCTTAAGGTACGATATATGTTTTAGTTTATAATAAATATTTGTTCTGGGAATACTGAATCATTTAGCAGTGCTCATTCCTATCATCTCCTCAGTATTATTTTCATTTTAATTATGCATTTTGCTAATATTACAGACACCAAGATCAGCAGTCCAATGTGCGTGTTACATTGATAAAAAGAAAACTGTTTTATCGTCTTCTTGCATCAGCTTTAATATTGAATTTCCCTTTTGTGTGATGTTACAGTTGTTTTTGTGCCCTTAAGAACTTTCTGGTCCCTTAGGAAATTGTTTTGTCATAACAATAACTTCACAACCGGATATGTTCGTATCTACGATCATGAAGTAATTAGAAAGACGATAATGCGATTTCTTAATCAATAGCACGCTAGTTGTGACTGCCTCAAGCCACGCGAAACTGCAAGTAAAAACTAATCACATCTCATAATGCAATATTTTATGACAATGGTCAATCCATGATTCTTAAGCCAATTGTGATTGATAAAACAGTAAGCTAAATCTCAATTTCCAACTTTCCATTGAATAACAACATCACTTTTATTTTGTAACATCACACTTGGCGCCCGAACAGGGACTTGACCAAAAATTAGTTCAAATTCTTGGAAAATTTTCTATGTGCTTGCGTTAATAAATGTTCTGTCGTTTCATGTACACATCATCTCTCTGTGAGTAAGACAGAAAATACGCTGGTCGATAACGCAGTTTAATTACCGAGTGGAAGAAAAAAAAAAGAGACGCGAATTTGCTGAGACAACCTAGTGCAAACCAAGCCATCAAAAAGTAAGTCAGAATTTTGCATACGCAGTGTAGTGCTTAAGTAGCGACGTTGCCTTTCCAAGTCGATCCACATCCTTTCTATCTCCTTCCCGCTATAGAAAATCTGCTTTATTTTATCTTTCAAAGTAAAATTCTTCGTAGTCTGATAATAGAAATTATTTCTCCCCATTGTTAGTATAGCTGTATTACATTTTCAACATGGTGGATAGTGTGTGCAATTTGCAGTGAAGAGCATTTTCATTCATTTGTCTGAAACGTTTAGGTTCCATCTTGTCTTCTCGCCAGATAGAATTTCATTTGTTGCTCACGCGAGAGCGGTGCTCTTACCGGACTCACCACGTCACTGACAAACGACGAAAGCCTTGCATAGCACGTGATTTACTGACGAAAATGGCAGATAGTAAACAGAGACAGGTGACAACAGGAGACGGGAGTGAAGACGTTAATAGTATTCCATACCCTTTACGATCGCGAACGGTAGGTTCCCGTGTGGAAACTGAACTAACCATGTCTGTAACAGGGGAAAGTGACCCTAAAGTCCAAATTCTTCCCGCTGCAGCTACAAATGACCTCGGTGCGTTAATGGAAATGCTGAAACAACAGTTTGACGCAGTAAATGAGACTGTTAACGCCCGATTAGATGCTGTAAGCGAATCAGTAAAAACGCAAAATGAGACTGTTAACGCCCGATTAGATGCTGTAAGCGAATCATTAAAAACACAGCTAGGCACAATCAAAACGGATTTGCATAAAGAAATAACGGCTGAATTAAATACCCATTTGGGTGAGGTGCAAACTAAGATCAGTGATCAAATTCAGAAAATGCAGAAACAGGTGAAAAGTGAAATAGCTGAAGTATCTGGAACATTAAACACAAAAATTCAGGCAGCTACCAAAGAAATAAACTCAGTTAGAAATGCAGTATCTGACGTTGAAGGTGTAGTGGAGGATCTGTCGAGGCAGATAGACTCAATCAATATTGAAGAACAGGTTAAGAGCACCGTGAAAGCACACGCAGAGGCATTGTCGGAACACTACGGTGAATGGATAAAGGGTAAAGATATTTTTATCGAAAAGAAGATCAGGGAGGAGCTTAGGGGGACTGTCAAGGATGTAACTTATGAAATCTTAGCTGCTCCTGGTAAGTCGGGAGACACTGTGGTTTCCGAATTGGGACAGATTCGGAGGACACTTACACGGGATCTTCCCGAGTGGAAGCAGCAAGTAGTGGACGAAGTCAGAATGCTGAGAAACTGGATAGAAAATCCGAACACGCATACGCATACTATAGGGAACAACTCTTTAGATGGTGACGAATGTCAGTCAACTCCTTATCGTTCACCGCCTGATTACATGCAAAACAACAGACCTGTTGAGTCCCGAGTAGGGAAAATAAATGATCCGCCCACAATCGTGAGTTTAATGCAAGAGGAAAGTGTGATTAAGCATCGCACTTTTCCTGTTTTTCATCCGCAGAAGCGAGAAATACACCCCATCGTGTTCCTAAGGAATTTTTCCGGCATATTTCCCAGGAGCTGGACAGACAGACAGCGTATTCAGTTCGTCACTTGCTTTATTTCTGGTGATGCAGCATTATGGGGAACGGAAATGGTAGACACGTGTAGGAATTATGAAGAGTTTGAGAAAATGTTCTTGGCAAAATTTTGGAGTAATGGGGTACAGCGAAGATTAAGGAAGGAGGTGTATGGTGCGGAAATTTTCAATGAGAAGCATGGAAGTCTCCGGCGATACTTCGAGAAGTATCTAGCAAAAATTAAATTCTGGGATTCTCCGATTTCTTCCAAGGACGTAATTATGATTCTCAAAAGCAAACTCCCTGTGTCTATTAGAGAGAAACTAGTAAATGTGTCCGAAGAAGACACGGATGCATTCCTTTCTGTGCTGGATTCCTTAGATTTAATTAGCGAGGATGTGCGCTCCAAGGTTGGCAGCGGCAAATTCTTCCCTGGCAGCCAGCAGAATGCATCGCACGCGGACAACAATGCGCCGAAGGAGAGAGCGAGCTACTGCGACCGCTGTTGCCAACCTGCCAGCCGTTATGAAAACGCAAACGGCCATAACTTTAAATGGAAGCAGAAAACCAATTACAGTAATCAGCAGAGATACCACCCAATTTACAACCACCAGGTACAACATCAGTACGGAAACCCACCCTTTAATTCTGCGCCTGAGCAGTATGGAAATTCTCCACAAACGATTGGTAATTTTTCAAATGGGCCAGTGTACAATCAAAGTTATAGGTCGAAAAATAGCAAGTGGCATGGGCAAGGCGGAGGCCACCCAGCACATCAGAACAATTTTTCACAGAATAGAGGACCGCGGAACAATTTTCAAACGGTACCAGATGCGAACTTTCCTTCACAAGGAAATGGTTCTGCCGGCAACCAAAAGATCGGGCGACAGCAGCCGTCTCCAGTATTTTATTCACAAGTGAGTGCACCCAGTGGATTTTATCCCTCTACACCGGCATTTGTACCACATAACCAGCACCAATATGAAACGGAACAAACACTTAAGGTCATGAATGACAAACAGGTTAAACATCCTGCGGAAAATTAGAGGCAGCGCCTTTCAGCCTCCTAGAGGTCGCTGCCGGTTCCAGTGGGGGTACTAACGAATACTCTGATTCTGATTATGTTAATGCGATACGTTACGACCATGAGACCGACTTACGAGATGACCTTGAACCTGACCTAGAAGCTCAAGACATTAATGACATTTATGATGAACAGGTCCAGGCTTCGATTAAGATTTCTATTGCCAACATTCCTGTCACAGCCATTGTTGATACAGGAGCAAACATCAATGTGATGTCATCATGTCTCTTCAGACAGGTGTCTTCTGTTTCAAAAGTTTTATCATTGCCGATTCAAGGTTGCTCCATATCGGGAGCGATTGGTCCATTGAAACAGAGAGTTAGTTTACAGACGCAGCTTCAATTGCAGATAGAATCTGTTTTGGTTTTTTGCCACTTTCTAATAGTAAAGAACTTGTCAGTTCCATGTCTCTTGGGGATGGAGTTTCTTCGACAAACAAAAGCAGTGATAGATATTGAATCTGGAATGTGTACCTTTATCGTAAATCAACAACAAGTTGTTGTTAACTTGTTAAGGAGTAAAGTGAAGGGAGTGTTGACATTGCATCAGGTTTGGAGACGACAGAGGACCGGCAAACCGTGCTTTGATCAGACAAATGACCTGAGTAAATGGGGTGACATAAATGACAATGAGTATGAAGACTTACTTCCTGACACAGACGAGATCGATGCTAAAGCCAAGGAATCGACTGAATTCAGGGGAGAGCAGAAATATGAGTTGTTCCATTTATTAGTAAGTTACAAGAAAATCTTTTCAAAGAAACCAGGAGTAATAAAGGGCTCGAGTATAAAATGGAAGTGCTTCCCCACTCAACGTTCTGCAAAGCAAGCTATTCAGTACCCTACGCCCGACGAGAAGCTGTAAAGCATGAGATTAGGAAAATGCTGTGTTGGGATGTTATCGAGTTATCGAATTCGCCGTACTCAAGTCCCCTGTTGTCCGTACTTAAACAGGACGGTAGTGTCAGACTAGTACTGGACGCCAGATCAATAAACAAAATAATTGTACCGATAAGGACTCGACCTGAAGCACTTGAGGAGCACTTGCAAAAATTTCATGGCATTAGATTTTTGAGTACACTTGATTTAAGAAGTAGCTATTGGCAGGTGAAATTGGCCAAGGAATCCAGAAAATATACTGCTTTTATATTTGCCGGCCGCTCATATCAGTTTAAGGTCATGCCTTTTGGTTTAAATGTAAGCTCGGGAATATTTATTTCTGCTCTCGATTTTGTGTTAGGACCTGAACTTCTGGATGAGGTAACTGTTTATGTAGATGACGTGTTGATAGCCACTAAGAACTGGGAAGATCATTTAGCTATTCTACGAAAGGTGTTTCAGAGATTTCTAGAACATGGTGTTACAGCAAATCTGAAAAAGTCAAAATTTGGAAAACGTGAGGTAAAGTTTTTAGGTCATGTGATTACCCCTGAAGGGATTAAACCCGACCCGGAAAAGTTGTCTGCGATTAAGAATTTCCCTACGCCGGTAACTAAGAGGCAACTAAGAGGATTTCTCGGTCTTCGTCTTTCATTCGACGATTTCTGTCTGGTCAAGTAATTAACAATCCCGCTTTGCACAATCTTCTGAAGAAAAGTACGCATTGGATTTGGACACCAGAGTGTCAGAAAGCTTTTCAGGCAATTAAAGATGGTCTTTTAAATAATAACATTCTCTGTCATCCACAAATGGACAAAGAATTTTGTATCATCTCAGAAGCTTCGTTTGTTGGAATTGAATCTTGTTTGTTTCAGATTGAATTAGTAGACGAAACAGAGCAGATCAGAGTGATTAGTTTTGCGAGTAGGGTCTTAACAGAATGTGAAAAGTTCTATTCAGTTACTGAGCTGGAGGCACTTGCAGTTATTTGGTCCTTCAAGAGGTTTAATTATTACATTTTTGGCAGAAAGATAAAAGTGTTTACGGACCATCAATGACTTTCGTATCTTTTGACCTGTAAATTACAACATCCGCGCCTGACCAGGTGGTGTTTATTTTTGCAAGAATACGACTTTGATATTGTGTATATAAAGGGCAAGGATAACATTATTGCAGACGCACTTTCTCGTTCACCAGAAGGTCTGCCTGAGACAAGTGAGTTGGTAGAACAGATGTCGAATTACAAAGTTCTTCTTATGCAGGATCCCATTCATAGAAAATATTTCTTGGAACTGTGCAAGCAAATCCAGACACTACAGAGCACAGATCCTAAGTGGGGAAAAGTAATCAGACTTCTTCAAGAAAATCCAAACCATAAGTTGTCCAAATTCTTCAAGATTCATAATCAGGTATTATTTCATCGTACCTCTGTGTCATCAGACAACTGGCTTGTTTGTATACCTAGCAGTTTTGTCGAACATCTTTTGTGGTATACCCACATTTCTTGGGGCCACTATGGTCCAGAGAAGTGTAAAAAGAAGATTGCTACTTACTGTTATGTGCCCAACCTACATCGTCGGATACACAAGTTGCTAAAATTCTGTGTCCTCTGCCAAAAGGCGAAAGCTCTGAATATTCCTACTTTAATTCCATTGAATCCGATCATCGCAGAAAGACCTAATCAGCTCATTAGCATTGACCTGGCTGGCCCTCTACCGATGGGTAGGGGAGGTGTCAAATACCTCGTTGCTGTTCTCGACAACTTCACTAAATACGTTCGAATGTATGTTAAGAAGACATCTTGTGCTCCGCCTATTATACGCTGTCTTGAAAATGACTATTTCCCTCGATTCGGAGTCCCCGAATCTATACTTTCAGATAATGCATCCAACTTTACTTGCCGCAAATGGCGTGAGTTTTTGGCCCATCACTATGTCAAGCAGATCTTAATATCACGTTTTAGGCCTCAGTCGAATTTGACTGAGCGGATCTTCAAGGAGTTTAACAGATTTGTTCGGACGTACATTCCAGACAAGCAAACTCGTTGGGTTGATTTTGTGACACCTTTTGAGGAGATAGTTAATAATTTGCCACACACTTCCACTGGTTTTACTCCACACGAGTTGATATCTCGAAAGAAGGAACAGAATGAGTGGGTTGATCCTCTTCCCAAGATACCTAGCCCTGAGGTAGATTTAGATGTCAAAATTCGAGAAGCTTTAAGTTCCATTACCACCAATGCTCAATTAAGAAAGAAAGGCTATGATAAAAAAGTAAGCAAAGTTGTACGTTACTATGTAGCAGAAAAGGTATTACTTAAGACTCATTTCAAGCCATCCTTAATATGTAAGAAAAATCGCAAGTGGCAACATATGTACCAAGGTCCTTACCTTATTTTAAGGAAACCGCACATAGGGAGTTATTTATTAACTGACCCAGCTACGGGGAGAGTAAAAGGCTTATTTCACCACCAAGACTTAAAGAAATTTTATAATGGTAGTGGTTAAATACTGTCGTGGAAATGAATTCTTGCTTACTGGAAATTTCCTTTTGTGAACTGTTAATGATAAGTATTGTGTTGAACAGCGCACTGACTGCATGGTAAATGCTACTACATGTAAACTTTAAGTATTAAATGCTATGTATGGAAAAATTGTTTATAGTGATGGACATTGAACTGATATTTCTTCAACAAGCTGACGCAGGAAATAGGGGTTGCACCAAGAATTTCAATTTAATTTTAAGTTAGTATTAAGAAAAAAAAAAGTGCTTGCGAGGCGATTGCCCGGAGCTATATAAATATGTAAAGGTGAGAAATGGAGGAGGATGCGTAAATAAGCACTTCTCTCAAGGTACAAGAAGATTTATAGATTTATTTTTAGTAATGTAAGTACTTGAAGTTCTGTTGTAAAAGCCCAAATTACCTGCTTAAAAAAAGAAAGGGGGTACATGTTCAAACACTCCAGACAGTGGACAGGAGTAGAGGAAATAGCTTAAAGTTCAGTTAAAGCGTGCTGTTGAATGGAAAAACAAGTGGTAACCCGCATGTGTTCACGCAAGGAGACAATAAGCTGTAGTAAACTAAGTTAGGTGAAATACAGTACAAATAGAGGCAAACCATGAAGCATCAATAATGTAGCGTAAGTACTCCAAGAGGCCATTAATTGCTATGAAAGTAAACTGTTTCCCTGTGATATGAGCCCAATGTAAAGAGTATATGAGGAATGTTGACGAATTGATTTCAGTAGAATCAAGGTACTAAATAACCACATAGCAAGCCCCCTGTATCATAAATAAGTCCAAGTAAAGATCTTCAGAAGATTTGTAGTGTAATCTAGCGACCATTCAATACCCTAATTGAAGGCTAATCTAAAGAACAAGCAATTCAGTGATATTTAAACTTAATACTGACTATAACCAGAGTAAGACGTAGAAGTAGCAAAGCATGCTGTAATGAAAGAGGTTGAAATTTATATATGTGCCTATGTTTATTATGATAATTTTATTTACATGCAGATTTTATTGCAAAAATGTCTCCTAAGACACTCCTCTTATGAAATCCATTTTCCTTGTGCCCGTTCCTTTTGATCCTGGTTCATTAAACCAGACCAAGGGTCGACTTGTAAAAGGCACGTGTGCTTCGAGGCAAAGCAGTGCTTATGAGAAATGAGACAGGTAGCGTGATGAACTTCGCTAGCTTTGGTAATGTTTGTTATGGACCGGTTGCGTAAACCCAGTGAACTGTCGGTAATTCCATTCATGCGAAAAATAGTAGACACGCGTTACCCTATTTTTTTTTAACAGAGAACGATTGCTGAGTACATGAAGCGAAGAGGGAGACCTATTGTTATCCAGTCTGCCCTCAAATATAAAAAAAAAAAATTGGCAAGCACAAAGGAAAGCACAAAAAAAAAAAGATTCAGTGTTAAACGCGTGCTCGTTAAGTAGTAGATATGCTGCGTGGCAGTAGAAAATGATCTTGGGTGCACTAAAGAATAAATGCAACGAGTGTTGCGAAACCTGTAGTTTTCATAATGAGGAGATGAGCCCTTCAAAGAAAGTTTGAAAGAGTATTTTTAGGCTCATTAGTGAAAGTAAACCTTGAGATATAAAGAGTCCATTCATAAAGCAGTTGTTCACTGGACTTAACAAAAGGAGTGACCATTAATTGTAAATATTAGCTCGTAAGTGATCTTTTGTAAATAGTAGAATATAAGTCTTTCTGTACCAATGGAGGAAACCTGCAAAATTGATTGTTTTGTAAATGAACTTGAAACACGTATGTAACGCAGCAGCGATGGCGAGGCATTGTAGCATCTGTGACCAGAGAGTATGCGCTTGACCGCGCGAGTGTTGCGAGCGGTTCTCTGTCAGTAGTAGTCGTGGCTAGTCGGTAGTCAGTCGTTGCGAGTCTGTCAGTTCAGTCGTTGCGAGTCTGTAGCTCTGTCTAGTTGAGAGCAGTACTCAGTCTGTAGTCGTCATGCAGAGCGGTCGGTCAGTAGTAGCAGCCCAGTGCGGTTGTGTGATGTAGGCGGTCGGCAACACTGGTCAAGATGAGGAATAAGGTATACTGTTAATTAATATAATCATTAGATAATGTAAAAATTTATTTATTGTAATTATTCTCCAACAAGTTCCCCAATAATAATTTTTATTTCAAAAGCATTTTTTCAAAAATTTAATTTTTATTGAACTAAAGATCTCGTTGCACTTCCCATTTCATTCCACTTCTTTTGAAGAAAAATTCCGCTAAAATCACAAAAAAAGAGAATATTATTATTTGCAATGCAGTTCCTCCAAGCGGTGCGCAACAACAAGAGCAGATATGTGACATCCATTTATTCGGAGGTAAGACTTTAATTCTGATTGTTTTACACAGGGCCAAAGACCGATATTTCGGTTTAATTGAATTTTCTTGTCACTGAATGGACTTTAATTTTTTGAAGGATTTATATTTGAGTCAGATTGCGAATTTCACGTTTTTGGTTGCCATTGTCAGCACATTTTTGTGGGCGAGGTTACACTTGGTTCCCATTTGTATTAAGTATTGTCACTTACATTTCTTATAAAATTACGGTGGGGAGGTTACACTTGGCGACACCCAGTCCAGGATCGTATTTCGTTGAGAGTCTTTTGAACAAC
Organism: Schistocerca serialis cubense; assembly: GCF_023864345.2. Taxonomy (NCBI): domain Eukaryota; kingdom Metazoa; phylum Arthropoda; class Insecta; order Orthoptera; family Acrididae; genus Schistocerca; species Schistocerca serialis. Next base: position 167,249,181 of record NC_064638.1, on the reverse strand, counting down.
AGTCAGATATCTGCTCTTGTTTGCTTAGATATAATTAGGATTTAGCGCAACGCTTTTAATAATATTGTGACTTTCTCTCTACAGGTCAACGGCAGTTTGTTGCTTTGTTGTATTTGTGTTGCTTTTGCACTGTGTCGATTTGTTTTGTAAAAAATTTTGACTATTGTAAAAATGCCGCGAAAGACTGTGAATAGTGTATCGCGAAGTATTGTGAATGAAATTACCGACTTAAACAACGTGACCGATAGTAATTGTGATACGCAACGTAAAGATGACAATCCTGCGTTCACTAACAATCAGTGCATTCCAACCACTAATGATGACTTTCACCTTAATGATGAACAAACGAACTCAATTGTCTCGTCTGTTAACTTGACGACAATTGATGACGCAGAACGCTCTATTGTAATGAGCGCTGCAGAGCTTAACACACCCGATTTGGAAAACCCAAGTAACGAACAGACAAATTTGTCTAATGAATATGAACAGGTCACACAAAGTAGGGCGGATTTATTTAATTCCGAAACAATGACTGATAATGTACATTTGACTGGTAAACCTTTTTCTAAAATGCAGAATGACCAAATGGTCGCACAGAACGTGACAATTGCACATATACCACCACACAGCACAGAGAATAGAAATGCTAATTTTGAATCGGATCCAATTATGGCATTTTTGCGGCAAAATTTCAAACAGTTTAATGAAAGATTTGATAAAAATGACGAAAAATTAGACAAACAGAGTGAAGATTTCAGACAACTTAGGGAAGATAACAAACAACAGAATGAAAACCTCAAGCAGCTTAGTGAACAAATTAGTGCGGTTGCCGCGCAGTGCCATGACACTAAGGAACAGTTGCGCGCGGAAATTGAGGCGTGTTCACAAAAAAACAGCGAAGAAATTAAATCTGTTGCGCAAGAATTAAGAGAAATGCAAACAGTCGCAACAGAAACACTCAGAGACGAAATTAGCGGAGTCGCTAAACAATGCTCTGAAAAAGCTGCACAATTACGGGACGAGTTTAAAGCAATGACGGTAGAACTTTCGCGCACTATGGACGCAAAGATAGACGCGAAATTCGAACAGCAGAACACTCAGATTAACGAGCGCTTTAGTCAGCACATACAGAACAGTAATACGCGTTTCCGCAGATTTATTCAAGATCAAAACAAAGTAAAACGACAAGTCATGGAAACAATCACTGCACAGAGACAAGAGGACAAACGTAAAATGTTCGCGAAAGCGAAGACGTATGTAGACAATAATATTACTACAGTGTCCGACAAAATTAATACCATAGAACAATTGAACGCGGAATTAAGGGATGAAATTTCTGATCTTAAATCAAAAACAGATACACACACAGTAAATATTCAAACAGTGACAGATAGATTCGAACAATTAGATCTAACACAGGATTGCGATGTCATCAAAGCTGATGTTAAAAAAATGAGCGAAACTACGCGCAAGTTGCAAAAACAGATTAATGCGTCCGACTCTAAAACCGATGATCAGGTTAAAATACTGACTGAAAGATGTGATGAATTGGCCAGTCGTATTGATGTTATCGAAAATTCTAATGACAATAAATCAGACGATACTGCACCGGTTTCTTTTATCCAAACACCTGAATTTCAAAATTTACAGCAGACAATTAATGAAATCGATTCATCTAACAACACGTTACGTCGGAAGTTATCAAATTTACAACAAGAAGTAACAGAAATGAAAAACACTTCTGTTAATAATACACAACAGACGCCACTTTATGAGCATGTGTCACAGTCACGCAGCGCGTATCATGTGACCAATTTACAGAGACTACGAGACGTAAAATCCGAAAAGGCACGCGACTTAAAATCTGAAAAGCTATGCAACTTGAAATCAGAAATGACACAGACGAACAGATTCACTCACAAACCCGAACGTGTTATTAAACCGAGTGACGAGAACGTAGATTACGAGCAATTTTTATTCGCAAGAAAATGTAAAGAATTTAATAATGGCAGAACACAGATACACGCTTTGCACTGTATACGACAATTTATCTTTGTACATTCACCGCTATTACCTGTAATGCAGAAGCTAGCTTTGAACCAGATGCGACAATTTATTTTTGTATTTACAACAGCATTGCCTGTAATGAAGAAATTTGAATTAGCACGGATACAACAATTTGCCTTTGAAATTTTACCGCCATTGCCTGTAACGCAAAAACTAAAATTTATTTGCAGTGCGTAAAAGACCTCAGGGGATTCATTACGCTTTAATGAATATGTGCCGTAGCGAGCATAGGGCCCCGAGCTGTAGTAGTGCTGTTTCATCTTTAGTTTTCTGCAGTGCTGCCTTTTCTTCTACTGTCCTTTATATCTATCAAAACTGCTCTTCAACTATTGCTCTATCTAGGATTAAGAATATGTAAAGAAAACCCGAAGTGACAAATTTATACCGAATGTGACAATTTTCATTAGGCACTCCAGAATCACGAGAACTTAAATAACAGATAAAAATCGTAATCATCAGTATGTGTAAAATTAACAGCAAACGCATTTTTTTGGTAACAATAGATGTTTTTCACCACAACAGCATGAAAGTCAACCGCTTAGCATACCTAACCAACAATGCAGTCTACAAGGTCAACCAAACTTTAATGTTTCGCCGCGTGCACGTATAGTCCCAGCTCCAACAAATAGTAACGGATGGCAGCAAAGAAATAACTACGTACAGACAACACACTATTTCAATTCCTATCGCAATACACCGTATAGGAATGATTATTACGACAGACGTAAAAACGATGAGCACAATTACCAGCGTACATATAATAACAGTCGGTCTCACGAACAGCAAAATCATACGCAAGAACATATTCTCATGAATGAACCCGACAGTAGGTACCATCCAGAGCGTAACACGCCTGGAAGAAGTAATAGGACAGTTCAAATAGTCGAAATGCCACAGAATCCTCCTAATAATAATAACACGTCAGATAGAATCTGACTAAATACTGCACAGGACGCATCTTCTAATAACACAAGCACTACCTTAGACACGAAAAATGTTGTTCACGAAAATGTAATTACTTTTGACGACATCAGAGACACTCTTTTACAGGAAAGACCGGTTATTCAGAAAACCATTTCACATCCTGTTATCGAAATTAAAATTGGTTCATCGAAATTCTCAGCAGTAATTGATTCCGGATCACCTATATCAGTAATTAATGAGGAGACTTTTAATGAGTGCAACAAAGAGAATACCTATCCGACATTACCTTTAGGCAAAACACAAGTGAAGGGAGCAGTATCGAGTAAAGGAGTAGACGTTAAATTACAGACGCATTTATCATTTTGTATTGGAGGTCATACTTTTCACTCTAATTTTTGGATTGTGCCTTTATTGACAACAGATATAATTTAAGTACGAATTTTCTGGTACAACACGACGCAGTTATTGATTTTCAGAATTCTTATTTAATGTTAAAGGATGAAAATGTACAACTTGCTTTAGAATTTCAGCACTCTTTATCTACGGAAGAACAAACAATTAACCGCACAGAGGTCATTTCCGCAACACGTAACATAAACTGTAATCCCACATTGTTCACGGATACGTACGTACACAACTATAATACTCCAGACGAAGCTGACTACGACGTAATGCAATTGATTTCTGATAAGGTTAAAGAGAGCAGTGCAAGTACAGACGACGAACGAACGCAATTACACAAAATTCTTTTACAGCAAGCTCCAGTTTTCGACAACATTCCTGGTACTATGTCCGGCTTTATGTATGAATTTCAAGTCAAACCGCACGACACATTTAAAGCAAAGCATTATCCCATTCCATATATTCACAGAGAACAAGTTAAAAAAGAATTGCAGGATATGCTCGACCAAGGCATTATTGAACCGGCAGTTAGTCCGTACATAAACCCGCTACATATTGTTAGGAAAAAAGATGGCTCACTTCGCCTTGTACTTGATTCACGTCACATTAATGACATTATTATTAATGAAACAGATCGACCACAGACATTAGAGGAACTTTTACAGAAATTTCATGGTACAGCTATTTATTCTACATTAGATTTGAAATCGGGATTTTGGCAAATTCAACTTCATCCGAACTGCAGAAAATACACCGCTTTTCTCTGTTTTGGCGACTGTTATCAATTTTGCAAATTACCGTTCGGCTTAACTATTTCTTCTGCAGCTTTTATTCGCGGTTTGAACACAATACTTCCGACAGAACTTAAAGACAGGATCACGACGTATGTAGACGACATTCTTATCGCAGAAGCTAACTGGTCTGAACACAATCTGATTCTTGAACAACTGTTGCAAACTTTCCATGCACAAGGACTTACAGTTAACCTCAGTAAATCGCATTTTGGCAAAACTTCTATAAAATTTCTTGGACACGTAATTTCAGCAGAAGGCATTGCACCTGATCCGGAAAAACTTCAAGCTCTACGTGACATTACTGTTCCTACGACGAAGAAGCAATTACGCAGTTTTTTGGGCTTAATTAACTTTTTTCGTAAATTTATTCATCATTCTGCTTTAGACACACCCAGATTATGTCAATTAACAGGTAAAAACAGTATTTGGTCTTGGGATAAGCAAGCACACTCTGAATTCATGAACCTGAAACATGCTCTGTTGAATGCTCCACTGTTATCGCACCCAGATCTTACCAGAAATTTTTCCATTGCCACCGACAGTTCCAACACCGCTTTAGGCGTACACATTTTCCAGGAAATAGAAGAAGATGGTTCAATAGTAATTAAAAACATCGCATTTGCAAGTCGCATTTTGTCACCTGCTGAGCGAAATTACTCCGTTACAGAATTAGAAACATTGTGTGTTGTATGGGCTTTTACGAGATTTAGGCACTTTCTTTATGGCAGACATACCACCGTTTACACAGACCACAGAGCGATACAATTTTTACTCTCGGCTAAATTCACTCACGACAGATTAAGCAGATGGAAACTTTATTTGCAAGAATTTAATTTTACGATTGTTCACATTCCCGGCACACAAAATGTTATAGCAGACGCACTATCGCGTTCTCTCGGCAACAATCAGCAAGACGTAGCAACCAACTTCTGCAAAACAAATTTCAGTGTCATGTACATTCAGCAAGTCGCATTTGAAAACTTTATTTCATCGTCATTACAGGACATAGCAAAGGAGCAAAATAAAGACAACGTGTGGAAAGAAATTAAACAGCTTTGGCAAGATAGGAATAATGTTACGATTAGAAACCATTACACTGTAAGTAATGACATTCTGTTTCGCCGCTCTCATCCTGACAGCAACAGCTGGTTATTATGCATTCCTGACGAACTGGTTAACAAATTAATTTGGTACACTCATTTAAGTTACGCACATTACGGAACACGAAAATGTTTTCTTATACTGAGACAGAACTGTTATTTTACTAACATGGAAAAACGTATACGACGAGTTCTAGCGTCTTGTAAATTTGCCAGAAAGCTAAATCAGACACCACTTCACATATTCCTCCATTATATCCCATTATACCTGTTAAATTAAGACACATGGCAGCTGTAGACATTTTTGGTCCGATTCCCAGAACTAACAGAGGTTTTTGCTACATCTTTGTCGCTGTTGAGCTCACTTCAAAATTTGTTACTTTCACTCCGTTACGCAAAGCTACTGCTAAAACTGTTTCGAAAGCATTTGTGAAACATTTTCTATTTCATGTAGGGCATGTAATGAAAGTAATTTCTGACAATGGATCTCAATTTCGTAGTAGCGTATGGACACGCATGTTACGAGCCAGAAACATTTCTCCGATCTATATATCCAAGTACCACGCTTCTTCGAACCCCTGTGAAAGATTAATGAAAGAAATTGGTAAACTGTGCCGAATATACTGCCACAAAAGACATATTGATTGAGATACACACATACTCTCATTCCAAGATGTAATTAATTCCATTCCAAATGAATCCACTATGCTATCTCCGACTGTTATACTGAAAAACGTTGAACCACCGAACAAAATTAAAGAATTAATAGAATTTCCCAAAAGTCGTCGCCTACGACACCACGAAATAATTGACATTGCGCTGAAGAACATCAAACGTGCCGCAGAGCGCCGGAGAAGACAGCAAAAACAGGTTTGTACACGCCGCGACTTTCACGTTGGACAGAAGATACTAGTACGTACACACTATTTATCCAGCAAATTAAAAGGTAAGTGCAGTAAATTTGAACTTCTATACGCAGGTCCATATCGGATTCGCAGCATCCCTCACCCCAATGTTGTACACGTCGAAACTTTGAGAACCAGAAAATCGAAAGGCAATCACCATATCTCAAACATTAAACCGTTTATTGAGTGAAACCACTGTATGATTCAACACACTATGATGTCATTTACTAATGCAATTAATTCACCTGACTAATTACTGATGATTATCGTATTTTTTCTTGGCAAGTGCCCGGCAAGGTAAGGTTAGCAGGTCGCTTTTCTTGTCGTTACACATCAGACCGTGCACATTTTCCACTTTTTTTTGTGTATATGATTGTACTCCAGTTTTGTTTGTATGTATTGTGAAATAGTTAAGATATAACACACACCAGTCGACTTTGACATTTTTTTTGCCTTATGACATCTCAACATCGTGACTGTTTCACATTTTTTTTGCTGCTGCATTGTATTATTATGTGTACATTTTTGCATCTGAACACTGTCAACGTCTTTAACATATTACGTTTTCTGTCATGTTATGCTGTATGGTTAATTATGTCACCATAAACCAGTCATTATTTAGTGGGTATATGATTTAAATGCAGGACATTAATCTTTGTTCATCAATTTCAGAAAGGAATGATGATTCTAAGAAATAAATTTAACATAAATGGGAATTTCACCTACGGAATAAACGAAAGGAGATGCAATAACTTTATGAGGAAGAGTAAATGGATCAGGATTAACAAACATTAACAAGAATATACTATACTCATCACAGAATAGCAGTCTTAACTAATTTTTTCTTTCAGAATACAAGGTGATTGATGCAGGCTGTCAGAGAGAACTACACATCTTAGTTTTAGTGATGAAATATGCTAGAGATAAGGAATAGTTATGTAATGAGTAATGAAGTGATTTTTTGCAGATGATAATGAATACTGATGAATAATGATGAAGGATATGATGTTATGAATAATGAAGTTTTTCTTTACAGGTGATGATAATGGTGAAGTTATGATGATATGGATAATGAAGTTTTTTTCTTTACAGATGAGGATAATGTTGAAGTAATGTATTTATGCTACGTAGTTATTTAAGTATTTGTTGCAGTTTGCTTTGACAGCAGGTGTTACATTGCATAGTAGGATGACTGAAAGTTTTGGAAAGGACAGCTATGGAACACATTTTTATACACACTTCACTGCCTGTTAATTCGAAGTTCACTACTTTTCAGCATAGTGTGCGTTTCTTCTTTCAGGTCAATAATCCGTTTTTGTATTTTTTCCAGGAGAAGTTTTTCATGACACTTACTAAACCTGTTACTTATTATACCTGTTCTAGTACTTGCATTTTTATATTTTTACCCATTTGTGTCTATCGTTTATAAATGTGATCACATGTACTGCCTTGTTACATAATCTTGCTACAGCTGACTCATGACGAATGACGTTACCTATCCTCATTTGCTGCAATAGGTCAAAAGCAAATAGTGTTATGTTTCAGCAATTAATTATCGATCCCAACGCAATGCATTGCTACCAAAAAAATGTATTACCAGTCCCACATAATGTCACTAGTTTATGATAATTCTGAATAATACTGATCAACTCTGAATAGCATGTCACTTGATTAATGACCTCTTAATGAGACTATATTCAAAATGATGCTTTGTCACTAGCTAATAACTGCCACTGTTTATTGTAATGATACCACTTATAATGCCTGTGATTATTAATGATTTGACTGTAATTAACTGATTTTAATAATGACTTTGTAATGGTCTGAATACTACTGAAGGAGGAACACTGTTTATTGTAATGATACCACTTATAATGCCTGTGATTACTAATGATTTGCCTGTAATTAACTGATTTTAATAATGACTTTGTAATGGTCTGAATACTACTGAAGGAGGAACACTGTTTATTGTAATGTTACCACTTATAATGCCTGTGATTACTAATGATTTGACTGTAATTAACTGATTTTTAATAATGACTTCGTAATAATCTGAATAATACTGAATGATGATTCTATTCAATACTTGCTGGCCACTGAGTGCCAATAATTAATGTCACTTGAAGAATTGTTATTAATTATGCCATTAATTAGCCTTTTTTTTTCCCATGTTGACTTTTCATGTTTTGGTTAATGGCCAATGAGTGCCAATAATTTGTATCACTCAATGTATTATGTTAATGCTAGGCCAATAATTGACTCTCCTTTTCAACTAAGACTTCTGATGAACATTATTCTGTCGTACTAAATATACTTTGTAACTGGACAAGGACCACCACTGTTTATTGTAATACGATCACCCATGATGCCAGCTAGTGATTCTTAATAGATTGGAATGACACATAATTAATTAACTATGGTACTGTTTAATAATGCTTTGTAATTAATTAAGGCTAATAATTCTTACTATATTGGAATGACAAATGATTAATTAACTAACTGTAATTAGACAAATGATTAGTTCTCACTAAATATACTTTGTAACTGGCCAAGGACCGCCACTGTTTATTGTAATACGATTACCCATGATGCCAGCTAGTGATTCTTAATAGATTGTAATGACACATAATTAATTAACTATGGTACTGTTTAATAATGCTTTGTAATTAATTAAGGCTAATAATTCTTACTATATTGAAATGACAAATGATTAATTAATTAACTGTAATTAGACAAATGATTAATTAACGACAAATGATTAATTAACTGTAATTAGACAAATGATTAATTAACTGTAATTAGACAAATGATTAATTAACTGTAATTAGACAAATGATTAATTAACGACAAATGATTAATTAACTGTAATTAGGAAAAGGCTAATGATTATTGGAATGACAAATGATTAATTAACTGTAATTAGGAGAAGGTTAATGATTCTTAATTATACTCTGTAACTGAAAAGAATGCGATTATCTCATAATGCTTTGTAACCAGGAAAAGAAGGCTACTGATTCTATGTACAACAATTAATGAACATTTTTCTGTAATACTACATACTTGGTACAGAAATGTTCAATAACTGGGCTATGAATGCCACAAACTACTAATTAAGTCTGTAATTGTCAATATTATGTGACTTGATGTCCTTCACCTCATAAGCTGACTACCCTGAATTACTGCAATGTCCATTTGTCCTGTTTATCCTAGTGATCATGGAGCACTATCTTTGGTTTTGCACTAATTCTACGTTGGTGTGCCTTGTAAGAGTGTGGTGTTGACACGACATGCTGTCCACCACCATGAGCGATGAAGACATTATTATGGTCCCACTGTTTGGTGTACCTAATGTACTGCCAAAATGAAAACATGGAACATTACTACGACAGTTCGGTGTCTTGGCTACACTGATAAATTCTGATGGGAAAAGAACTTCAAGTTGTGTCACTTGGTGTTGTACTTCTGTGGAAAGATATGGACTTTCAGAGCAGCTGTGTGCAATCTAAAGTGCTACAACCATGATGCAATCCTTCCCTTCCCTATCCTGATTCTTGTCACATAAAGAAAAAATTTTTTTGGTAACATCATTTATGTTCATAGGTTATACATTTTTCGATTCGCTAAACTCCAGTGTGAGTACACTTATGTCACTGGTCGACATGATGTTTGCCATTATGTTTATTTGTTGTGAAACTACTAAAGACATTTTTCAGTGCATGTGCACTTTGGACATGATTTTTTTTTTGCCATTATGTTTATTTGTTGTGAAAATGCTTAAGACATTTTTCAGTGCATGTACACTTGTCAACATAATATTTTTTGCCAGTCTGTTTATTTGTTCTGAATATGCTAAAGAATTTTTTCAGTGCCTGTGCACTTTATCTGTCAAAATATTTGTATATACTTTTTTCTGATTTGCTACTATGTTTAGTATTCACATTTTGTCTTTGTCTGATATATTTTGTACTTAGTGCGTGTGCACAACATTTCAATATTCTGTAAGTTGTAGAATTTTGTTAGTTAAAGAAAAATTTTGCCGCGCTTGGCAAGTCCAAATGACTCACCATCGCTGCCAAATTTTTGCCCCCCCAGTGGAGGGTTATGAAACACGTATGTAACGCAGCAGCGATGGCGAGGCATTGTAGCATCTGTGACCAGAGAGTATGCGCTTGACCGCGCGAGTGTTGCGAGCGGTTCTCTGTCAGTAGTAGTCGTGGCTAGTCGGTAGTCAGTCGTTGCGAGTCTGTCAGTTCAGTCGTTGCGAGTCTGTAGCTCTGTCTAGTTGAGAGCAGTACTCAGTCTGTAGTCGTCATGCAGAGCGGTCGGTCAGTAGTAGCAGCCCAGTGCGGTTGTGTGATGTAGGCGGTCGGCAACACTGGTCAAGATGAGGAATAAGGTATACTGTTAATTAATATAATCATTAGATAATGTAAAAATTTATTTATTGTAATTATTCTCCAACAAGTTCCCCAATAATAATTTTTATTTCAAAAGCATTTTTTCAAAAATTTAATTTTTATTGAACTAAAGATCTCGTTGCACTTCCCATTTCATTCCACTTCTTTTGAAGAAAAATTCCGCTAAAATCACAAAAAAAGAGAATATTATTATTTGCAATGCAGTTCCTCCAAGCGGTGCGCAACAACAAGAGCAGATATGTGACATCCATTTATTCGGAGGTAAGACTTTAATTCTGATTGTTTTACACAGGGCCAAAGACCGATATTTCGGTTTAATTGAATTTTCTTGTCACTGAATGGACTTTAATTTTTTGAAGGATTTATATTTGAGTCAGATTGCGAATTTCACGTTTTTGGTTGCCATTGTCAGCACATTTTTGTGGGCGAGGTTACACTTGGTTCCCATTTGTATTAAGTATTGTCACTTACATTTCTTATAAAATTACGGTGGGGAGGTTACAAACTCTATCGGCGAAGGAACTAAGCACGAATGCTGTGTGAAGATGCACGCTAAAGTGCGACGTGCATAATAAAAATAACTGTTCACTGTATACTAGTGGTAGTGTTGTACTGCAAGTGTAAAAAGAAGTCAAGGTTACGACAACAGGTGCAACGCAAAGTTCAGTGTTGTTCTAAGTGCAGCGACAGCTAAAATATTCGTCGTCACTTACCTGTGAGCCTCATGGGAGGCAGTTGACAGAGAAGTATGGAGGCAGCTTCAGTGTCCGGCTCCTCCGATGGAAAACGCGCGCGAGGTGTTTGTATCGATGCACTCGTGTGATACGAAGTTTACAAAAAAAAAAAAAAAAAAAAAAAGCAGCAATCGACGACCAGCAGCTCTGTTACAGCCTGAGCGCGAACGGATACTGAGTGTTGGAGCTCACGCAACACTGTGCAGCCGCTGTGAGTGGCTGAGTGGCTGACGTGTGGGTGACGAAACAATCCCAACTTTAAACTGCTAACCGCCATGACTTCCATCGTACATACTGGAGGAAAGACATTTGTACACTTGTGTGACTACATCTTCATACGTAAATTAAGCAATTTTTTTGAGTTGAAGTTAAGATGAATAAGAAGTAGATTGTCAGATTACTCAGACCTTAAACCCATTAATACCGGCACTCCTGAACACTGCTAAAATGAAATATAATCCTGTCTCTTGATGGACAAAGAAAATGAATGTGCACTATAGGAAGACCCTAAACTCCAGACCAGTCCCGATCCTTATCCAATGTATCCAATAGGTTGTAAGTTATACTAATAATTTTCCACTTCTTCTGTTTCATATTGTAAATAAAAACCCGGGAAGCCACTTGAATTCCTGGCACCACAGTGGAAAGGACAGATGTACTGCATGATGAACGCCGTAGACAACTAACACAGAAAGTGAAAGCATCACGAAGTGTAGTGCTACGTTATTAAACTGCAATTGAACCACAATCAGTCAACAGATGCTCGAACATTGTCCACTCTAGTTTAGTGAAAATAAGCACTCACTGTACTCATGTATTAGTTGTTAAGCTCAAGAGAAAGTAATTTCTGAATTCTATCTCCTGAAGAGCGAAATGAATGTTCACTTATTGTTATAAGCAAATATGAACCAAACTTAAATATGCACATAAATGTTGATCTTGGTATTATGGAATGAAGTGACTGATGAACAAAGAATGAAAAACTTTATTTTGAAAAATGATAAATATCTGATATATGTTTATAAATGTAATTTCAATTTATGTACATAGTACGCCAGTAACATTATGTAAATGTCACACCAAAAATCACGAATATCTCATGAGGACATGAGGATCGAGGTAATCCTTCGGCATTCCCTCTCTCCTCATGGGAGGCAATGTGATATTCGCTATTTTTGACTTCATTAAAACAGCAAAAACGAGTAGTTAATACTTTCAGCCACAAGGCAAATACTTGTTTGTAAATAATGATTAATGTATATTGAGGAGTCGCATGGCGACTGTGGAATTTTCTAAATAATGTAATTCGTCGTCTTTGGGCGGCAAACAGAAAAATACGGATAGATTGCGATCCTTCACTATTTTGTTCGCTGGAGAACAAATGAAGCCTTGAGCGCTAAAAAGACTTGTACTGTTTTTCTCAAGTAAGACGGACGCAGATTTGTGGCAGTCTGATCTAATTTTTTACTAAATGTATAAAAACGTGTTATGTCTAAGTTTGAGTGAAGTGTAAAGAACTGTTATAACTTACCGTGACGACGCATGAGCGACTCAAAGAAGACAATGGCCATATAAAAGAGCGCTCAGTGGACATGATACGGACATAAAAATCTACCGTCATTGTAGTACTAAGCTTAGGGTACGATATATGTTTTAGTTTATAATAAATATTTGTTCTGGGAATACTGAATCATTTAGCAGTGCTCATTCCTATCATCTCCTCAGTATTATTTTCATTTTAATTATGCATTTTGCTAATATTACAGACACTAAGATCAGCAGTCCAATGTGTGTGTTACATTGATAAAAAGAAAACTGTTTTGTCGTCTTCTTGCATCAGCTTTAATATTGAATTTCCCTTTTGTGTGATGTTACAGTTGTTTTTGTGCCCTTAAGAACTTTCTGGTCCCTTAGGAAACTGTTTTGTCATAACAATAACTTCACAACCGGGTATGATCGTATCTACGATCATGAAGTAATTAGAAAGACGATAATGCGATTTCTTAATCAATAGCACGCTAGTTGTGACTGCCTCAAGCCACGCGAAACTGCAAGTAAGAACTAATCACATCTCATAATGCAATATTTTATGACAACGGTCAATCCATGATTCTTACGCCAATTGTGATTGATAAAACAGTAAGCTAAATCTCAATTTCCAACTTTCCATTGAATAACAACATCACTTTTATTTTGTAACATCACAACTCGTGAAATGTTCGTGCGGGAAAATCCCCACTTCATTACTCCCTCCGAGATGCTGTGTCCCGTCGCTCGTCCGCCGACTATAACACCACGTTCAACCCAATCAAATGTTGATAACCTGCCATTGTAGCATGAGTAACCGATCTAAAAACTGCGCCAGAGACTTACCGTCTTATATAGGCGTTGCCGATCGCAGTGCCATCATCTGCCTGTTTACACATCTCTGTATTTGAATATGCATTCCTATACCAGTTTCTTTGGCGCTTTGGTGTATCAGTATACTGTGAAAGGAACATAACTGGTATACCACCTGGACTGGAATCATTCCCTCTGGTAAGTGATTTAAGCTGCTTCACAACATTGAAGATGTCTACCTCTAAGTTTCTCATGTTGGCAGTTGTTCTTGATTCGAATTCTGAAATATTTACTTTGTCTTATTATAGTTACTTTGTTCTAGTTTCTACATAAATAATTGACACCAGTATGGCCGTTCGACTGATACAAGCATTATTCGCTTGTATTAGTGTACTTGTGATATCGCACTTGCTTTGACCATTCCATCTAATATTGTTTCCTACATCTGATTTCCCGAAATCTTTCACTGCTGCCACTATTGTGTGGTTCCCAATTTTGACATTAAGCAAATCGTTCTCTTTTCCTCTATTCTTTATCACCTTCGTGCTTTCTTTGTTTGCCCTTAAGATGCGTTTCATTTTCAGTATGCTGTCCATACGATGTACGACATGTAGAAGAATCAACAGGAAAAAACAACAAACTCCTTGATCTGACGGGGCTGTAGTGTTTCACGCCAGTAGTCCAACCTATATACGCCGAGAAATCAACGACGGCAACAAAAGAAAGTTTTAGCAGTGAGATTAATATTCAGGATCAAACAATGTCAGTGATACAACTCGCCGATGACATTGCTATCCTCAGCGAAGTGAAGGACAACTGCAGGACCTGTTGAACGGAATGAGAGAACTGAAGAGTACACACTATGGACTGATAATAGACCGAAGAAACACGAAAGTAATGAGGAGTAGCAGAAACGATGTCAGCTACCCTCGTAACAAAAGACATGGAGACCTCGAGGTAGATGGAGTGAAGGAAATCTGCTTCTTCGGAAGCGAGATAGCGCATAACAGCCGAAGTAAGAAGCACATAGCAGAACAGCGCGAGGAAAGAGGTCCTTAATGGCCAAAAGAACTCTGTTAGTAACAAAGATAACTTTAATCTGAGTAAGAAGTTTCTGAGAAAGTATGTTTGGAACACATAATTGTATCGAAATGAATCATAGACTGTGGGAAACCCGGAACGGAAGAGAATCAAAGCGTCTGAGCTGTGGTGTTATAAAAGGATTTTCAAAATTAGATGGGCTGATAACATGAGAAATGAGGAAGCTCTCCGCAGAATCGATGAAGAAAGGAACGTACAGAAATCACTGAAAGGAAGACGGGACAGGATGAAAGGTCGTGAGTTGAGACATAAAGGAATAACTTCCATGGTACATGTGGGGAGCTATATATGGTACTAACGGCGGTGTAAGACAGAAGTGGCAGCACATCCAACAAATAACTGAGGACAATGGGTGGAAGCGCTACTCTCAGGAGAATAGTATGGCAGAGGAGAGTAATTCGTGGTTGGCCGCATCAGTGTGGGCTATGGGACGCTTAAGTGTATCGGAAGGTTGGAAAGTGGCAGGAATAGAGAGCAGTAACCTTATAGTTCTGAGGTTTATGCTGCCCACAATCCTTCCAATGTCAGTTACGTGAGCTTTACATTCGACCGGCACCATCTACGCTTACAGCCTACGTTCACGTTTAAATGCATACTCTTTGAAATATTTTTAAGTGCATGACAGAGGGTACGTCCTAGGTGTCACACATTAAGATTCTTTTCCGTTCCATTCGCATTTCATGGGACGAAGCTTCACCACTTAAATGCCGCTGTGAATGCTTTTATTAGCCCAATATCGTCACCTGTGTGCAATTTGAAGGGATCTCTACTATGTACCCAGATTCTCCGTATAATACCAGGTCTTGAAGTATTAGTAGTATAGTTTCACGTGGTTGTTGGTGTCTATCCTCGCGCGACTGCGACTGCTATTTCACAAAAAACAAAAAACAAAAAAACAAAAAAAAAGGCTCTAAGCACTACGGGACTTAACATCTGAGGTCATCAGGCCCTTAGGCTTAGATCTACTTAGACCTAACTAACCTAAGGACATCACACACATCCATGCCCGAGGCAGGATTCGAACCTGCAACCGTAGCAGCCGCGTGGTTCCGGACTGAAGCGCCTAGAACCGCTCAGTCACAGCGGCCGGCTTCAGCCATTTCCAGTTCTTCAGAATTGCGCGTTATTCTTTCGTGGGTCAAACAAACCCGTGAACCTTCGTACAGCCCTTCTTTGTATATGTTCAGTATAAACGAATTTGGTGTGGGTCTCACAAACTTTATTAATACTGTATTTAAGAGTAGGTCGTACAAACGTTTCGTAAGCAATCACCCATGAAGACTGCTTTTTCTCAGCAACCTAACAAACAACCGAAGTCTGGCACCTGCTTTAGTTACGGCTCAGCACAAGTGATCACTAAACTTCAGATCCTCTCAATTCAATAGCTTAGGTATTAATACGAATTGACTAACTGCAGTAGTGAGTCACTGGTATTGTAATTATAAGATACTATTTTTCTGTGTTTTGCATGCTGTCTAGTTTTGCATTTCTGAATACTTATAGCATAGTCCACATGCAACTGTACTGTGCATGCGAGGGGTTCCTCGTAAAAATTCTAATCAGCTCGTTTCGTGTTCAACACGGAACAGAAACGAGGGGAAAACTATTGTCTAAATGCTTCTGTACGAAACCTTGTTTCTCTTATCTAGTATTCGTGGTCCATACGAGAAGAGTACGTTGGTGTCAGTAGGTTCTTTCAGCAGTCCGTCACAAATTCTGGTTCTCTGGAGCTCTTCAGTAGTGTTTCGA
The DNA here is from genome assembly GCF_023864345.2 of Schistocerca serialis cubense. Lineage (NCBI taxonomy): Eukaryota > Metazoa > Arthropoda > Insecta > Orthoptera > Acrididae > Schistocerca > Schistocerca serialis. The sequence continues at coordinate 167,232,647 of NC_064638.1, read as the reverse complement.
GAAAAAAAAGTTTTCTTCCCTGCTGCGATATTCATTTGAGATCACAGATTATTTGATCACACCTACCGGTAACAAATGTAGCAGCACACTTGTGAACTGATGCGAGATCTTCCTTGAATCCCATCTGGGTTAACTTTGCTCGAAAGATCTCTTCTTGATTCGTTTTGATTTGTGTACAGTTGCTCTTCTCTCTCGAGAAAATTTATTGTATTAAGATTTAGAGTATGCTCAAGAATTCTGCAACAAACCGACCTTAAGCGCATTCGTCTACAATTTTGCTGGCCTGTTCTTTCGCCATTCATATATACGAGAAGCAAATTAACATTTTTTCAATCGCATGAGACTTTGTGCTGGATGACATAAATGCAAGATAGCTAGGTAGTAGGCTAATATCGAAGGATCTCCTTGTAAAACCAAGTGGGGTTCCATCTGGATGTGACAAAATATTTGGTTTCATCGCTTTTGATCTGATTTGAACGCCAGGAATGTACTACGTCCTCCAACGGGAGTTTGTGCGGCGGTCAAACGGTGGCATGTCTGTACGATCCACTTAAATCCCAAATGTAAAACTTCAGTTTAGCTTTTTCTTTCTTCTATTGTCACTCCGGACTGATCTAGGAGAGACTGAATAGAAGCGTTCTACTTGCCTAGCGGTTTTACGTAGGACCATAGTTTTCTAGGATTTTCAGCAATATCTTTCGCAACCGTGGTGTAAAGGATTTAGCATCAGGTACACCGGGATGCTTACCGTCCCAGTGTGCGCAGATGGCAAGATAAGATAGTGCTACGATAGCTATTAAGTTACGGGAGTCTGAATTTGTTTTATTGTTTAAATATGTTGTTTGGTAATTTTAGTATGTAAAGGTATGCTTCTGTTCGTTTCATATCTTGAGAATGAGTACCGCAATGCGTCGACAGTAGCATCTTCGTCCCTTCCGTCAGAGACAATAAGCCGACCGCATTCACACACTAGGCGACGACTAGCGTGGAGAAGAAGATCCTGACGACGACTGTTTCTGCTCTCTGCCATCAACTGAATTACTTACAAAAATAATTGTAATAAAAAAATTAATGACTACTGTTGCGTTAATTCACTAAAATGTAGTGAGAATATATAAGAGGATGATGGCTGACGTCTTTCTGTCAAGATAAGTATGTTATGTTATTACTACTCTGAAAGAAAATCAGGAGCGAGGGAATGATATTTTATTCGACTCCTCATGGGAAATGCATATAATGATTATTTATTTTGTAATGGTTTATCGGAATTGAAAATTAATTTCATGGTTTGAGTGCTGCTTCCGGCAGTAATTGAAAATACAGTTGAGATTTGTGATTGGTGAGAAAATGACAGTTCAACTACAGGTTATTTACGTTACTGTCCATTCCGGAGATAGACTTTATCACCGACAATTTCTGGCGAGGTTAACATTTTTTACTAGGAAAACTGATAGTGCTTTTACTCAAGAGAGAGTCTCTCGACGTACAAATCTGCAAATTGCTTACCAGCCAAACTCAAATACATCGTTGTGGCTTACACCTTGGGTAACAGAAAACCGAACACAGCCAAGAAACAGTGAATCGAATATTTAGTTCAGTTCAAGGCTCATTAACTGAAAGATGAGTTTCTGTTATCCTTATACGCCAGGACCAGGGACTTTAATTATCGATGTGTAACTACCATAGGCTGCCGTAGACTATCATAGGTAAAGGTTGAATTTCCTAGCAGCTTTGGTCAGTTAAGATTGTAAGCTCATTACCTGTACATTAGGTGTGTTGCATACGTATCGAGCGTTACCTCATTTCGGTTGCTTTGTTTGTATATGCGATCAGCGTCTTATTAGATTCGCCTAGAAACCAGAAGCTGTGAACTGACTTGAAATTGAGTGAGGATATGTAAAGAGCCGTGAAATCAACGGAAAGTTTTTGTTCTGCACACTTATCCTCTTATGTATTACTTAAAAATAAACAGTATTTGTAGCACAATTGAAATTGTCAATGTTTAATTCAAGTTTTATTCAAAAACTGTTGTTCGTAAGGTGCACGTTGTAAAAATAAAAAAAGAACAATCAGACTTATTATATAGCGTTAGAAAACCCAAATTTCTCAAGAAAAGGTAAAATTTAAGAAAATTAAAATGAAATAAAACGAAAATGCGTCGAGCTTACATAAAACACGTTTCTGTTATTGCTAAAAAGTTTCTTACTTATCAGTGATAATAGGGAACTCTTCCCTTTGATCATGATGAAGAACGTTGTATTGAGTACAAAGTAACAGTAATAATTATATAGATTTCTTTATGTTTGTGGATGTAAACTATACTTTCATCAAAAGTAACTGCTTTGATTAGCCAAAAGCGTAGAAGTTACTCGAGAAGCTAATTTTTTTACTTATATTTTATAACGATATAAAATACACAGTGGACTAACACTGAACTATGTACAGCTCTAATTAAGTGCAAAACAAACAAACAAGAAACGGAGAGGAAACGTCTGCTCCCAGCTCGCACACATCCACTTATTTTTCTTTGCCTAACATTGCTATCAAAACTACCGGTAATCCTACGATTTATACATGTGTGTAGCGTACAAAAACTACCAAACTCTAGCTGTAGCGCTACATAACGTATGGCGGTGGGAGTTATGCAGCTGTGATCACATTGCAGTTCACTATCATGAACTGTGTCATGTGCATAACATCTAAAGTTACTACCATCATTGCCTGGGTGAGTCACAAATTTCATTTGAAATCCATTTGACCGTTCTTCCGTTAGAAAACTTGTGGCACTGACTGCAATGTATAGTATCTGCCTGGTTGCATTGATGGGTTACTCTGAGGGCGTCATGTGAGCAAAAGTGCGATTCTGATTTCGCAAGATTGATGTTTTCGCGTTTTGTGATGGTTTCCGTGGACTAGCTCATTCTATTCGAGATATCTTATTAAGTTTGAGCTCAGAATACACTGCACACTCACCACCCATCGGGCGCTCCAGTCAGGCATTGTCAGCAACCGTAGGGACAAAGCCTTTTGCATTCTTGTCGGTTGTGAGACGCCTTAAGCTGGCTAGTCTGACTTGACGTTATCACCAACAGCGCCTCCCTGAGACAGGGACCCATTAGCGCGCCAGCAGAAGGCCAGAGATGAGTCTGGCTTCACGACTCAGAACACCGGCTGACGCTAAACGCCGCTGTCACGTTCGACAAGCGGGCACGCGATAGGCCGTCGCAGCTTCGAGACAAAAAAACTGACTGATGAAGACCGAGAGAGCATGGGGGACGTACTGACACGCACACTGCGTAAGGGTAAAATGTGTGGAAAACATGCAAACAGAAAACGCCAGGGACCCATTTGTTTATGTGATTTCATCCACAACACAGGCTGTATACCGTATGCCAACATAATCACACAGTCATACAGGGAAATTCACGTTACGGTCTTCTAGGACTTGTAGAGGGGAGTGAGTACATCGTATTTTGAATAGGAACCCATATCCGGAAACGTCATCCAACGAGACTACAGAGCGTGAAAGTTGCTCCTCAAAGCGTTCTGAATAAGTGTTCTAGCTTGAGGCTGGACACACTGCTAACCACAAAGATATCCATGGATATACAGGGTGGTCGGAAATTCCCGTTACAGACTTTTAGGACTTGTAGAGGGGAGAGAGTACATCGTATTTTGAATAGGAACCCATGTCCGGAAACGTCATCCATCGAGACTACAGAGCGTCAAAGTTATAGGCGCGGGCGTCTGTAAATGTACGTATACACGGGGTGATTCCGTGATGATGCTACAGACTTTCTAGGATAATGGAGAACGATAAATGTATTTATTTGAAGTAAGGATCCCCGTACCGGAAACGACATAGTCGAACGTCGTAAACGAAAACCTTTCTGATACCTCTGACAGTTGAATACATGTACCGGTTCTTGTGTTGCGAAGAGTGTAGGGCTAGTAACTTTCAGTGTTGGTGATGTGGACAAAAACGAGAAAAAATGTCCAATAAACGTGGACTCTAAACTGCGTACCTGAGGAGCTATGACCATTCGTTCATCTTCGCTAATGGGACACGCATTTACTCTGCTGGGCAATTGTCCATAGCTGTTAAGGTACGCACTTTAGAGCCCACCTTTACTGGGCATTTTTTCTCGTTTTTGACCACACTTCCACCAGTGAAAGTTACCAGCCCTACACTCTTCGCAACACAAGAACCGGTACATGTAATCAACTGTCAGAGGTATCAGAAAGGTTTTTTTTTTTTGGTCATCAGTCTACTGACTGGTTTGATGCGGCCCGCCACGAATTCCTTTCCTGTGCTAACCTCTTCATCTCAGAGTTGCACTTGCAATCTACGTCCTCAATTATTTGCTTGACGTATTCCAATCTCTGTCTTCCTCTACAGTTTTTGGCCTCTACCGCTCCCTCTAGTACCATGGAAGTCATTCCCTTATGTCTTAGCAGATGTCCTGTCATCCTGTCCCGTCTCCTTATCAGTGTTTTCCACATATTGCTTTCCTCTCCGATTCTGCGTAGAACCTCCTCATTCCTTACCTTATCAGTCTACCTAATTTTCAACATTCGTCTGTAGCACCACATCACAAATGCTTCGATTCTCTTTCTGTTCCGGTTTTCCCACAGTCCATGTTTCACTACCATACAATGCTGTACTCCAGACGTACACCCTCAGAAATTTCTTCCTCAAATTAAGGCCGGTATTTGATATTAGCAGACTTCTCTTCGCCAGAAATGCCTTTTTTGCCATAGCGAGTCTGCTTTTGGTGTCCTCCTTGCTCCGTCCGTCATTGGTTTATTTTATTGCCTAGGCAGCAGATTTCCTTAACTTCATTGACTTCGTGACCATCAATCCTAATGTTAAGTTTCTCACTGTTCTCATTTCTATTACTTCTCATTACCTTCGTCTTTCTCCGATTTACTCTCAAACCATATTGTGTACTCATTAGACTGTTCATTCCGATCAGCAGATCATTTAATTCTTCTTCACTTTCACTCAGGATAGCAATGTCATCAGCGAATCGTATCATTGATATCCTTTCACCTTGTATTTTAATTCCACTCCTGAACCTTTCTTTTATTTCCATCATTGCTTCCTCGATGTACAGATTGAAGAGTAGGCGCGAAAGGCTACAGCCTTATCTTACACCCTTCTTAATACGAGCACTTCGTTCTTGATCGTCCACTCTTATTATTCCCTCTTGGTTGTTGCACATATTGTATATGACCCGTCTCTCCCTATAGCTTACCCCTACTTTTTTCAGAATCTCGAACAGCTTGCACCATTTTATATTGTCGAACGCTTTTTCCAGGTCGACAAGTCCTATGAAAGTGTCTTGATTTTTCTTTAGCCTTGCTTCCATTATTAGCCGTAACGTCAGAATTGCCTCTCTCGTCCCTTTACTTTTCCTAAAGCCAAACTGATCGTCACCTAGCGCGTTCTCAATTTCCTTTTCCATTCTTCTGTATATCATTCTTGTAAGCAGCTTCGATGCATGAGCTGTTAAGCTGATTTTGCGATAAATCTCGCACTTGTCAGCTCTTGGCGTCTTCGGAATTGTGTGGATGATGCTTTTCCGAAAGTCAGATGGTATATCGCCAGACTCCTATATTCTACACACCAACGTGAATAATCGTTTTGTTGCCACTTCCCCCAATGATTTTAGAAATTCTGATGGAATGTTATCTATTCCTTCTGCCTTATTTGACCGTAAGTCCTCCAAAGCTCTTTTAAATTCCGATTCTAATACTGGATCCCCTATCTCTTCTAAATCGACTCCTGTTTCTTCTTCTATCACATCAGACAGATCTTCACCCTCATAGAGGCTTTCAATGTACTCTTTCCACCTATCTGCTCTCTCCTCTACATTTAACAGTGGAATTCCCGTTGCACTCTTAATGTTACCACCGCTGCTTTTAATGTCACCAAAGGTTGTTTTGACTTTCCGCTATGATGAGTCTGTCCTTCCGACAATCATATCTTTTCCGATGTCTTCAAATTTTTTCTGCAGCCATTTCTTCTTAGCTTCCCTGCACTTCCTATTTATTTCATTCCTCAGCGACTTGTATTTCTGTATTCCTGATTTTCCCGGAACATGTTTGTACTTCCTCCTTTCATCAATCAACTGAAGTATTTCTTCTGTTATCCATGGTTTCTTCGCAGCTACCTTCTTTATACCTATGTTTTCCTTCCCACCTTCTGTGATGGCCCTTTTTAGCGATGTCCATTCCTCTTCAACTGTACTGCCTACTGCGCTATTCCTTATTACTGTATCTATAGCGTTAGAGAACTTCAAACGTATCTCGTCATTCCTTAGTACATCCCTATCCCACTTCTTTGCGTATTGATTCTTCCTGAGTAATGTCTTGAACTTCAGCCTACTCTTCATCACTACTATATTGTGATCTGAGTCTATATCTGCTCCTGGGTACGCCTTACAATCCAGTATCTGATTTCGGAATCTCTGTCTGACCATGATGTAATCTAATTGAAATCCTCCCGTACCTCCCAGCCTTTTCAAAGTATATCTCCTCCTCTTGTGATTCTTGAACAGGGTATTCGCTATTACTAGCTGAAACTTGTTACAGAACTCAGTTAGTCTTTCTCCTCTTTCATTCCTTGTCCCAAGCCCATATTGTCCTGTAACCATTTCTTCTACTCCTTCCCCTACAACTGCATTCCAGTCGCCCATGACTATTAGATTTTCGTCCCCCTTTACATACTGCATTACCCTTTCAATATCGTCATACACTTTCTCTATCTGTTCATCTTCAGCTTGCGACGTCGGCATGTATACCTGAACTATCGTTGTCGGTGTTGGTCTGCTGTCGATTCTGATTAGAACAACCCGGTCACTGAACTGTTCACAGTAACACATCCTCTGCCCTACCTTCCTATTCATAACGAATCCTACACCTGTTATACCATTTTCTGCTGCTGTTGATATTACCCGATACTCATCTGACCAGAAATCCTTGTCTTCCTTCCATTTCACTTCACTGAACCGTACTATATCTAGATTGAGCCTTTGCATTTCCCTTTTCAGATTTTCTAGTTTCCCTACCACGTTCAAGCTTCTGACATTCCACGCCCCGACTCGTAGAACGTTATCCTTTCATTGATTATTCAATCTTTTTCTCATGGTAACCTCCCCCTTGGCAGTCCCCTCCCGGAGATCCGAATGGGGGACTATTCCGGAATCTTTAGCCAATGGAGAGATCATCATGACACTTCTTCAATTACAGGCCACATGTCCTGTGGATACACGTTACGTGTCTTTAATGGAGTGGTTTCCATTGCCTTCTGCATCCTCATGTCGTTGATCATTGCTGATTCTTCCACCTTTAGGGGCAATTTCCCACCCCTAGGACAAGAGAGGGCCCTGAACCTCTATCCGCTCCTCCGCCCTCTTTGACAAGGCCGTTGGCAGAATGAGGCTGACTTCTTATGCTGGAAGTCTTCGGCCGCCAATGCTGATTATTTATGAAAATTTAGGCAGTGGCTGGGATCGAACCCAGGACCGAAGACGTTAACTTTGAAAACTGCGCCAGAAGGTGGAACTTACAATCAGCACCGAATAAAGCGATTAGGAGCACCAGATAAGTGAATGTAGTTAATGTGTAAGGGGCGATCAAAAAGTTTCCACTGGAGGGCGCTGCTGCAGTGTATATGCAACATAGTGCAACTCCGAAGCGGGTATATAAGCACTTACCCGTAGGCAAGGGATTACCGTGGCTTCGTCTCTTTTCAAAATGTGTGCGGTAGATGCGTAAACGTGAACTATGGTGACATTAGTACCAATTGCGTCCAAAACGACCACCGTACAGTTATTCTATTCTTGGCTGCCACAGTAGAAACACGAGTAGACAGCCATTGGAGAATGAAGGATGTGCATAGGGCAGTATGTCTATTGAATGTCATTGTTGTGGAAGGGAGCGCCAAGCAAGTACCGATGTCGCAAATGTTGTAAGGCAAGAGTTGCTCCATATCAAAGGGCATTCGAGCACTCTGCCT